>NC_046163.1:80997620-81007632 GCF_011064425.1 Rattus rattus
CTTGCTGTACAATGGTTCCCAGGAACATTCTTGCATGAAAAGTTTCCTGGAACAGCCACAATGACCCATAGCCTCCGGCCACAATGTCCCAATAGCCTTGTAAAATGTCACTACCCCTAATCACAATGTCACAAAGCCCTGGTTGTGTTACCTGGTGTTACACATGACTAGTATATGACCTAACTATATGGGCTGTTTATGGTTTTAGAATTCCCCTCCTCCCTCCCTCTTGCTCCCCCTGGTTTGTGGTTTTTTCCTTTATAAGCTCTGTGAAAAATCAGGTCGGGGTCGAACTCCTCTACTCCCTGTGTGGCGTATGAGTCTCGACCCCAGCATGCTGGCCTGAGCTCTCGTTTCATCTCGCTTACAATAAAACTTCCTCGTGTGATTGCAGCAGGTGTCGGTCTCTGTGCCCTACTGGGTGCGCGCCTTTCCCGAGATTTGAGTGGGGGGCTCCCTTCGGGGGTCTTTCATTGTCCTTCTCAGAGTCTTGTATCATCATCATGAAATGTGATTTTAAAACGAAATCTTGCTTTTCTAGTATGTTGAGATATCCAGTATTTGATTTGATTGGAGAACTGGGCTGTAATGATACCAAGTAGTCTTGGTTTCTCTTGCTTTGTTTCCTACTTGCCTCTAGAAATCTGGTTTTCCCTGGTGTCGCTGACAATGACTTGACGCTCCTGTAACCCTGGGTGCCGGCACTCATGCAGATTGGCTTTCTTCCAGTGGGATCTGGGTACAGAAAGCTATTTCACTGGTTCAGCTCTGGGTGCAGTTGGAATTCAGAAGGATCATGTTCCAGACTTCTCCTTGTTTCCTCTGTTCTGAGGGCTCCAGTCAGGTCCCTAAACAGAAGTTGTGGTCTTACCTCTACTCTTATGTATGTCAGTACTCGAAAAGACCACATATTTCCCTGTGGAATCTGGGCACAGAGACCTGTGTCACAGGGTCAGCTCTGGGAGTAGGTAGTGTGACAACTCTGTTTTTGGAGGTATCATGTTGCCTTGGCTTGTATTGATTGTGTTATTTCAAGAGTCTTTAACGATATAGATTGGTTTTGTTCCATGGCTGTTCTTCAGGTTGTCACTTTTGTCAGGATTGTGAGTTCTGATGTGACAGGACTCTTATGGATGTCATCTGCCATATAGTTTGGGATCTGCAGGTCTGTATGGTTTATGAACTTCAGATCTGATGAAGATAGGTGGAAAGGTGGCTGGCATATGGTTGCCCCCTGAATGTTTCTGGAATTGATGGATGTGGAGGAGAGGCTGTGGGAGAATTGAGATCCCCCTGGGAAGCTTGACTGCCTGGTAGTGCTTGGCTTGACCCAGAGGGCACAGAGAGCAAGGAATATGGAAGGAGGTTGATAAGTTTACTTGTCTGATTCAGGGGTATGATAGAGATGGAAACAAGATATGTAGAGTGTCAGCACCTGCACCGACATGGTACCGAGAATCGGGCAAAAGCCTGCAGGAATAAAGAAACACACACACACACACACACACACACACACACACAGGTTATTCGTGTCAAGCCAGAAGAGGAAGAGAGAGACTCCTGTAGTTTATTTACCACTTGTATACCCAACTTCACCAGGTAGAAAATATCTGGGAAGCACAGTGGGAAACCCTGGCTTGTGACTGGCTGTGTGACCTGAATTAATTAGGGAGAAATCCGAGAAGACCAGCCTAAATCTCAAGGACAAAGGCCCAGAAAACAAAAGGCAGGAGCTAATTGACCAGTGCTCAGGTGTGGCCCAGGTGTGTCATTTCCACATGCATCAGCCGGACTCAGCAGGTGTCAAACCTAGGAGGCTCTGAGAAGTCCCCCTATTTTATTTTTATTAAGCAAGTCCCCCTATAATAATTTCAAGCAGTGGCCTGTCTTAGGTCACTTTGAAATAACAAGCTTCTTTCCCGTCATTGGAATATTCTGCCAGCCTCAAACTTTCCTGCCTTAGATGAAGCCTGGTCCCAAAGATTTGCCCGTCGTCAGCTAACTGCTTCTCGTGAAGGCTGTCCAATTTGGGCAGAAGGTTTGTTTCCTATCAAGGACAACAATACCTGCTTAGTTGCTGCTCAGGACTGGAAGTGCTGTTTGTGCATGTGATAAGAAGTACAAGGGCCCTAGGGCCAAAATCTGAGGGCCATAACACCAAGGGCTATTGTCAAGCCGCTCCTGTAACAAAATTTGGGATTCCCAATTGTCAGCAACTACTCCAGAAAGTTCACCCACTGTGGTTGCCTAACAATAAATTGGGGGAGAGTAACTCCAGACACTGCAGACACAATGGCTGCAGTAGTAATGGCTGCTACAATAACAGCAAAGATGCCAAAGTCTTTCCCAAGACAGTTCAGGATCAGTCATTCTTCTCTGGAACAACCGGCAGGCAATGGAACCATGTAAATTACAACACCAATCACTGCAACGACAGCCTCCAGGGAAATGAGGGGGGGCAGTGGTAACAGCTGGAGTCCAGTCTTCTCTGGAAAGCAGCAGTGCACAGAGGGTTGGAGCTCAGGTCTCGGTGGGACGGGACACGCAGTGGCAGTAACAATGACTACAGCAATGCCAGAATTTCTGTGATGACAAAAGATGAGGGGGAATCCCTCATCTTCCTCTAAGGGCACATGAATGACTCCAGGAACCCGAACCACAAGAGCTGAGTCTTGGTGTCAGCAGGCAGGACAGCTGCTTTTTCTGGGGTCCTATTGGTAGAGATCACTGCTGGCTGAAGTGTGCTCCTTGATCCCACTGGTATCAGGATCAAGATCTCCATCGGTACCAGATTCTATGGAGACAGGACGAACACAACGTTCAGGAATCCAAATGGGTGCTCCAACATCTCTAGGAAAATCACAAGCAGAACCCCTAACCCTAACTAAGACAGGGTCAGGTCCCTTCCATAATTTTGAGGTCAAATCTTTCCAACGGACCAGACCTTCCTTATGTCTTATTCCTTTCCAATGTCTATCTGCTGCTGAACAATTATTCTTATCTACTAATAAAAAAATTAAAATATAGGTAATAAAGGCAAGTTTAGTAGGAGGGGAATTCTGGTCCCCTCTTTTAGTTTTTTCAAGATAATTCTTAAGTGTCAAATTAGCTCTTTCTACTATGGCTTGTCCTTGAAGATTATAAGGAATGACAGTCTTATGTACAATATCATAATCCTCACAAAATTTCTTAAAAAGCCCACTAGTATATGATGGACCATTATCAGTTTTTACTTGTCATGGGACTCCCATAAAGGCAAAGGCCTGTAACTAATGACTTTTAAAATCTTTAATTTTCTCTCCACTATGAGCAGAGGCAAAGAGCAGGCCAGAGTAGGTATCAATAGACACATGGACAAACTGTAGCTTCCCAAAGCAAGAAATATGGGTAACATCCATTTGCCAAATATCATTAGGCAGTTAACCCTCTTGGGTTAACTCCCAAATTGGGAGAGGAAATAAATGGGGCACACTGGGGACATTGACTGACTATTTGAGCTGCTTGTTCTTTAATTACTCCATTGTGAAACCTCAAGGAACTAGCATAAAGATGAAATTTTCTGTGCATTTGTAAAGCTTTATCATAGGAAGTACTATTCATTACCACATAGCAACATGAAGATCAAGTATAAGAATCGGCCAATTCATTGCCTTGTGCTAAGGGGCCAGCTAACATGGAATGACCTCTTATATGGCCCACAAAATTGGTTCTCGATGCTGCCACAGCAAAGCTTATACTTGTAATAAGCAGGCACAAATGGATTAAACAGGAGCAACAAAGGCAGCCATCTCAAGGGGTGAAACAATCTGAGACACATATACACTATCAGTGTATAGGTTGCAAGGTTCATCAGGAAACATAACCAAAGCTAATTGTAAGGCTTTCAATTCTGCTAGCTGTGCAGAACAATTAGGAATTTTTATAACCTCTACCTTCCCTCCAGACACTACCACAGCACTACCATTGGAGGAACCATCAGTAAATACTAAACAAGCCTTTTGTAAAGAACTAACAGTAATTCGTTGAAAAATTAAAGGATGCATTTTGAAAAATTGACAAATCTTACTATCAGGATAATGGTTATCAAATTGACTAACAATTGTGCACATTAAATAGCCCAATCTGTAAGTCCCTAGGCTAAATGTTGTAGCTGTTCTTTGGTATAGGGAGTAATAATAAGATCTAGTTCTTTACAAAAAGTCTGTAAGCTAAATCTTTGAGCCTTAAACAGAAACTGAGCAACGGCCTGAGTATAAGCCATCACTATTTTCCCAGGTGAAGCTTGTAAATAAACGCACATTAAGGGTTCATCTTGCCAAAAATTCCCGTAGTGGAGTAGGAAGATACGAAAAACAAAAATAAAAGAGGCCTAGAATAATCAGTATAATTAAGGTGAACCTCTCCCAAAGCCCGTTGTACTAAATTTAACCATTCATGAGCTTCTGGAGTTAATTGTCTAGGTGAATTTGGAGAGGAATCGCCTTTTAAAATATCAAACAATGGCTTCAACTGTCCTGTGTTTAATTTTACCGTTGGTTGGAGCCAATTTATATCCCCTAATAATTTTTGAAAGTCATTTAAGGTCCTCAATGTATCCAATCTAATTTTAAGTTTTTGTGGGCGAATTCCTTTTCATAATAATTCATGTCCTTAATTTTGATATGGGAAGTCCTTTTGGACCTTTTCAGGGGCAATCACTAGCCCTGTAGAAGCCAAATTTTCTTGTAAGTCAGCCTATGCTCTCAGCAACTCCTTTTCATCTGGAGCCACTATCAAAATATCATCCATGAAATGGACAATATAAATCTGTGGATATTTCTGCCTTAAAGGCTTTAGGGCAGGGGCTACATACACCTGACACATGGGAGGACTGTTGGCCATCCCCTGAGGTAACACGAACCAATGATAGCGATGAGAAGGCTCTTGAAAATTTATGGAAGGAATGCTAAAGGCAAATCTCTCACAGTCTTTAGGATTTAGTGAAATAG
The DNA here is from genome assembly GCF_011064425.1 of Rattus rattus. Taxonomy (NCBI): domain Eukaryota; kingdom Metazoa; phylum Chordata; class Mammalia; order Rodentia; family Muridae; genus Rattus; species Rattus rattus. The sequence goes on from NC_046163.1 coordinate 81,002,609, forward strand.
TAAAGAAACAATCCTTTAAATCAATAACTATCATATGCCAAGTTTTAGGTATAGCTGCAGGAATAGGGAGACCAGGCTGAGTATGTCCCATAGGTATCATAATTTTATTGATTTCCCTTAAATCTTGTAATAATCTCCACTTCCCAGACTTTTTCTTAATCACAAAAATAGGTGTATTCCAAGGGGAAGTGGAAGGAACAATATGACGAGCTTCAAATTGTTCCTGTACTAATTGATGAGTTGCCTCCAATTTTTCCTTGGATAGGGGCCACTGTGGAATCCACACCAGATCACTAGACTTCCAGGTTATGGGTAAAGGTTTAACATTCGGAAGCTTATTAACAGTGACCTTTAGGATAAATTTCCCAAGCCTGTTTTATCGCTTACACTACAAGATTTGCCTTGTAAATTTCTGCCCAATCCTCCCCATGAGATGAGGTTTTGTTTCCTCATCACATTTCATTCATGCTGAGTTGTCAGCATAGCCCCCATATCATTGAGCACCTCTCGTCCCCACAAATTGGTAGGTATTTGCTCTAAAACAAAAGGCTGAAACCATCCCTCATGTCCTTCCTTGTCTCTCCATTTAATAATTTTGCTACTTTTCAGAGGAGCTGTAGCTGTCCCCACTCCTTGTAGGGTGGAGTAAGATATCTCTAGCGGCCAGGCCTTTGGCCAGAAGGCTTTAGCTATTACAGTTGAATCAGCTCCGCTATTTAGGCGCCCACGCAGGGGCTTTCCCATAGAGTGACTGTGGGACGTTTCTCTAAGGAGAACACCTAAAATGCTCCTGGCCCAGTGGACCCAAAGCCCTGATTACCACGGGTAGATTTAAACACTGGATTATCAGTATGAAAACAGGGCAAAAGGACTAATTGAGCTATCCTATCCCCTTGAGGAATAACTACAACTCCTTTTTCTACAGAAACCATAATTTTAATTTCTCCAGTAAAATCGGAGTCAATCACTCCAGTAAAGATTCTTATTCCTCTCATCAGGGCACTGGTGCGACCTAATAAAAGGCCTATACTCCCAGAGGACAAAGAACCATGTACCCAAGTGCCTGGTGGCCCATTTGAGTGGCTAACACTGCTCTGGCTGAGGAGCAGAGGTCCAGTCCTCTACTTCCTGGGGTCCCTCTAACTAGGTCCTTGACGAAAAGGGATTGGTTTGAGGGATAAACTGTGTTGGGGTAGGTACTATCACAGAAGTTTTCATGGCTCCATACACTCTGGCTTGTGTGCCCTGAAGCGGGCCCCGTCTCCTGTTTCCTGGAAGGTTTAAAGGCCGTCCCTCAACATCTTGCTTAGATCTACACTCATTACCCCAGTGATAGCCTTTTCAGTACCGAGGGCACAATCCAGGGCCTCCTATCTTTTTGTTCTGAGGGCACTCTTTTTTAAAATGTCCAGGTTGTCCACACCCAAAACAAGTCCTTGTTCCTCCATTTCCCTTCCACATGGCTGCAGCCATGACCTGTTCCATCACATAATTCCCGTCTATTTCTTTACACAACTTAATATAATCAATCAAACTCTTATTCTTATGAGGTCTAATAACCTCCTTGAATCATTTATTAGAATTCTTAAATGGCAATTGTTTCACTAAAGGCATAGCAGTATCAATATCTCCAAACAGCCTCACAGTCAACTGTAATAATCTAACCGCAAATTCCTGGAAAGGTTCCGAGGGTCCTTGTACTATCTTGGATAATTGTTCTCCAGCTGTCTTATTGGGCAGGTCCTTCCAAGCTCTAACTGCCACTGTGGAAATTTGAGCATAAATGGCAGGATCACATTGAATCTGGGCTGGAAATGCCACATATTGTCCTGTTCCTGTAAACATTTCTAGATTTCTCTGGGGGAATCCTGCTTGCACATTAAGTCTTGCTAGTTGCTCGCATTGTTCTTGAAATTCCCCGCTCCATAATAGAAAGTCTCCCCCATTCAATACTGCTTTACATAATTGTTGCCAATCTCCAGGAGTCAGAGTGGATGCAACATAGGATTCAAAAATGGCAGAAGTAAAGGGAGCAAGGGGACCATAAGCAGAGACTGCCTCTTTCAGGTTTCTCAACTCCTTAAAATTCAGAGGAGCATGCTGTCTGATGGATTGATCCGCATTGCTGGGGTCTGGGACCTCAATAACAGGAAATGCCACCCCCTGTCCAAGGGGAGACTTAGGGAAAATTACCCCTCTCCTTGTAGCCTTGTCTTCACAACACCACTCCAAGGAAGAATAGGGTTCATAGGCAGGAGGAGCAGTAGCTCACTCTCCTTTAAAGAAGGGAATTACATTAGGGGGAAAAGATTCTAATCTTTCAGTGAGCCTATGCTTATAAATCTTCCTCTTAGGCACCTCTATTTCCTCTTCGGATGTAACTCCTTCCTCCTCCTCAAAGCTAGAATCCTGATCTGAATCAGAGGTTTGTAAGGACAACGAGAGGCATCATCTTGTGCCGTTCTAAAATGTTCTTTCTTTTTTTTTTTTTTTTTTTTGCTTCAGTTTTTTTTTTTTTTTTTATTATTAACTTGAATATTTCTTATATACATTTCGAGTGTTATTCTTTCCCGGTTTCCGGGCAAACATCCCCTCCCCCTCCCCTTCCTTGCTAGGGTGTTCCCTCCCACCCTCCCCTATTGCCGCCCCCCCCCAACTGTCTAGTTCACTGTGGTTCAGTCTTAGCAGGACCCAGGGCTTCCCTCTTCCACTGGTGCTCTTACTAGATATTCATTGCTGCCTATGGGTCAGAGTCCAGGGTCAGTCCATGTATAGTCTTTAGGTAGTGGCTTAGTCCCTGGAAGCTCTGGTTGCTTGGCATTGTTGTACATATGGGGTCTCGAGCCCCTTCAAGCTCTTCCAGTTCTTTTCTCTGATTCCTTCAAATTCCTATTCTCAGTTCAGTGGTTTGCTGCTGACATTCGCCTCTGTATTTGCTGTATTCTGGCTGTGTCTCTCAGGAGCGATCTACACTTCTGCACTTCTTTGCTTCATCCATCTTATCTAATTGGGTGGCTGTATATATATGGGCCACATGTGGGGCAGGCTCAGAATGGGTGTCCCTTCAGTCTCTGTTTTAATCTTTGCCCTTCTCTTCCCCAAGCCAAGGGTATTCTTGTTCCCCTTTTAAAGAAGGGCGTGAAGCATTCATTTTTGATCATCCGTCTTGAGTTTCATTTGTTCTAGGCATCTAGGGTAATTCAGGCATTTGGGCTAATAGCCACTTATCAATGAGTGCATACCATGTATGTCTTTCTGTGATTGGGTTAGCTCACTCAGGATGATATTTTCCAGTTCCAACCATTTTCCTACAAATTTCATAAAGTCATTGTTTTTGATAGCTGACTAATATTCCATTGTGTAGATGTACCACATTTTCTGTATCCATTCCTGTTTGAAGGGCATCTGGGTTCTTTTCCAGCTTCTGGCTGTTATAAATAAGGCTGATGAACATAGTGGAGCACGTGTCTTTTTTATATGTTGGGGCATCTTTTGGGTATATGCCCAAGAGAGGTATAGCTGGATCCTCAGGCAGTTCAATGTCCAATTTTCTGAGGAACCTCCAGACTGATTTCCAGAATGGTTGTACCAGTCTGCAATCCCACCAACAATGGAGGAGTGTTCCTCTTTCTCCACATCCTCGCTAGCATTTGCTGTCACCTGAGTTTGATCTTAGCCATTCTCACTGGTGTGAGGTGAAATCTCAGGTTGTTTTGATTTGCATTCCCTATGACTAAAGATGTTGAACATTTCTTTAGGTGTTTCTCAGCCATTCGGCATTCCTCAGCTGTAATTCTTTTGTTTAGCTCTGAACCCCATTTTTAATAGGGTTATTTGTCTCCCTCTTGGTCTAACTTTTGATTTTTGTATATTTGGATATAAAGGCCTCTATCTGTTGTAGGATTGGTAAAGATCTTTTCCCAATCTGTTGGTTGCCGTTTTGTCCTATACAGTGTCCTTTGCCTTACAAAGCTTTGCATTTTTTTATTATTAATAACGAGTATTTCTTATATACATTTTAGTGTTATTCCCTTTTCCGGTTTCCGGGCAAACATCCCCTCCCCCTCCCCCTTCCTTATGGGTGTTCCCCTCCCAACCCCCCCATTGCTGCCCTCTCCCCAACAGTCTAGTTCACTAGGGGTTCAGTCTTAGCAGGACCCAGGGGCTTCCCCTTCCACTGGTGCTCTTACTAGGATATTCATTTGCAACCTACAAGGTCAGAGTCCAGGGTCAGTCCATGTATAGTCTTTGGGTAGTGGCTTAGTCCCTGGAAGCTCCGGTTGGTTGGCATTGCTGTACATATGGGGTCTTGAGCTCCTTCAAGCTCTTCCAGTTCTTTCTCTGATTCCTTCAACAGGGGTCCTGTTCTCAGTTCAGTGGTTTCCTGCTGGCATACGCCTCTGTATTTGCTGTATTCTGGCTGTGTCTCTCAGGAGCGATGTGCATTCACATTTTGATCATCCACAGCCCTTGAGCTCTCATTTGTCTCAGGCATCTGTGGGTATCCAAGCACTTGGGCTAATAGCCCTTTATCAATGAGTACATACAGTTCAAACAGATTTCTAAATTCATTGTTTGATACTTTAATATCCACTTTCATCATTCCTCCAAATATATCTGGTTTCTCCAAATGTCCAATTAAACATGATACTTTTAAATGGTTCGTATGATCTCAGTCCCACCTATGTTCATCCTCCACTTTCCAGCACTGGTTGGTGGAGAAATCAGGTTTTGTTTTGATGTTGAATTTCCTTTGAACGATTTTGAAGATTTCCTTTCAAAGATCCCATTTTTTCTTAATTTTTAGAGTCTGGTTTTGATGAGTGTCGATCCACTGGATGTATAGCCATTCTTTACATGTTGACCTCAGTTGAATCCATCTTTGTTCTGTTAGATAAGATCTGTTTTTCATTGGATGGATTCTCCAAATCTGATCACTTAGTGGGTTCATTTTTGGTCTTCAATGTCTTTTCTATTCTTTTCATAATTTACTATCGATGATCGATATTTTGACTTTCCATCTG
>NC_046163.1:81007732-81104761 GCF_011064425.1 Rattus rattus
GATGATCAAAATGTGAAGGCTTCACTCCTTCTTTAAAAGGGGAACAAGAATACCCTTGGCAGGGAAGAGAGAGGCAAAGATTAAAACAGAGACTGAAGGAACACCCATTCAGAGCCTGCCCCACATGTGGCCCATACATATAGAGCCACCCAATTAGACAAGATGGATGAAGCAAAGAAGTGCAGACCGACAGGAGCCGTATGTAGATCGATCCTGAGAGACACAGCCAGAATACAGCAAATACAGAGGTGAATGCCAGCAGCAAACCACTGAACTGAGAATAGGACCCCCGTTGAAGGAATCAGAGAAAGAACTGGAAGAGCTTGAAGGGGCTCGAGACCCCATATGTACAACAATGCCAAGCAACCAGAGCTTCCAGGGACTAAGCCACTACCTAAAGACTATACATGGACTGACCCTGGACTCTGACCTCATAGGTAGCAACGAATATCCTAGTAAGAGCACCAGTGGAAGAAGCCTGGGTCCCATGCCTTGACTGAACCCCCAGAACTAGACTGTCGGGGAGGAAGTGCAACTGGAGGGGTGGGGAGGGGAACACCCAAAAGAAAGGGGGGGGAAGGATGTTTGCCGAAACCGAAAGGGAATAACACTCTAAAATGTACATAAAGAAACACTCAGTTAATAAAAAAAAAAAAAAAAAAAAGAATGGATACTGAAAACGTGGTATATTTACACAATGGGATACTACTCTGCTAATAAAAATAATGACTCCATGAAATTCTCAGGCAAATAGAAAGCATCATTGTGAGTGAGGTAACACAATCCCAAAAGAACATACATGGTATGTCCTCATTGTTTAGCGAATATTAGCCCAAAATCTCTGAATACCCAAGATACAATTCACAAACCACATGAAAAAGGAAGACTAAAATGTGGATGCTTCTTAGAAGGGGGAACTAAAATACTCACAGGAGTAAATACAGAGACAAAGTGTCAAGCTGGAACAGAGACTGTCCAATCCTCAGGAACCATCCTATATAGAGTCACCAAACTCAGATAATATTGCAAATGCCAAGAAGTATACATTGACAGGAGCCTGATACAACTGCTGAGAGACTCTGCAAAATCCTTACAAATATATAGGCAGATGCTAGCAGCCAACTATTGAACTGAGAACAGGGTCTCCAATGGAGAGAGTAAAGGACTAAAGTAGCTGAAAGGATTTGCAACCCCATCAGAAGAACACAGTATCAACCAACCAACCAACCCCTCTCCCCAAGAGCTCCCAGGGTCTAAACTACGATCCAAAGGGAACACAGAGATGGACTTAAGGCTCTGTTCTTATATGTAGCAGAGTATGGTCCACATTGTTAGCATCAATGGGAGAAGAGGCCCTTGATACTGTCAAGGCTTTATGCCCCTGTGTAGGAAAATGTCAGGGTGGGCAGGGAGGAGAGAGTGGGTGGGTGAGGGATTACCCTGACAGAAGCAGAGTGGGTGTTGGCTAGCAGGCTTCTGAAGGTGTAACACCAGGATAACATTTAAAATGCAAATTTAAAAATGCAATTTAAAAACAAGAAAAGATCCTGTTCATCCTGGCATCTTCCTCTTGTAATGCCAGAACCCAAAATTTTGAATGTAACCAAAACAAAAACAAACAAACAAATAGTCAAACTTTGTTTTCATGAAAAAGTTAGGGAGTAGATGGAGTTTGCAACCCCATAGGAAGAACAACAATATCAACCAAGCAGAACTCCTGACAAGGTCCAAAAGAGCAGCCAAAGAGTACACATGGAGAGATCCATGGCTCCAGCTGCATATGAAGCAGAGTTTGGCCTTATTTGTCATCAGTGGGAGCAGAGACCCTTGGTCCTGTGAAGGCTCAATTCCCCTGGATAGTGGAATGATCAGGATGGGTGGGTGGGGAAGCACCTTCATAGAAGCAAGGACAATGAAATAGGAAGTTAGAGCAAGGGAAACCAGTTAGGGTAATAACATGTAAATAAATAAAATGTCCAATAAAAACATTAAAAAAGAAATCTGTTTTCATATGTCCATCAGAGAAAAAAATTAAGTCAGCTTGGGAGAATAACAAAGACAAGTTTGGGCATAGGACGGTAATCTGAGACAGGTAACTGATTAGTGGTCAGTGTTGGCAGCTTTTAATATCTTCCAAGCTGCACCAATTAGGGAAATCAGCACACACACAAATACACACACACATACACACACACACACACATACACACACACAGAAACATTGAAGAAAGGATAAGCTTCAATGATTTATTTCTTCTCTTAATTCCTTGTTATATCCCTGGGCGGAAAAATCTTTTGTCTATAAGGAAAAACTTACATCATAGCCACAGGATGCATATTTACAGAATTTACAGAGACAATCAACCATAAAATTTTTCTTCAAGAACAGGTCAAAATCTTTGCACAAAACAAAATTACACCTGGATCTTGATTACATATTTTTATGTAAAACTTAGGTCTAACTAAACAATTCTCATCTATCCTTTCCAAAAACTCAAAATGATCTCATAGCAGTAATATTAGTCATTGATTAACAAACTTTAAATAAGTCAAGTCTATTGTAGCAAAATACTTTTTTCTTATGCTTAGTTGACAACTACCTGTTCTTACTAAGAAGCAAATCAATTACATCTTATTTTTGAGGTTCTGATTGACGAAGCTAGCTATGTTTTTTTTTTCTTTGCTTGTTTTGTTTTATTTTTACACTCATGTTGGAATTATTGGTTTTTCACTATAACATTATTTCCTGGTACATATTAAAAACCTGTTACCTCAAATCTAGATCAAAAGATCAAGAAACTCAGAAATATGCTTCCTTTGATCATTAACTTCCCCTAAACCTTTTCTTACTACCTTAACAATTATATGCTTTTAATGAATGAATACTCAATGTACTCGTTTCTTTCACTCAAACAGCTTTTGATATTCTATCAGGAAAGGGCACACCATATTCCTACTTCCAACTTAAAACCTTTAGTCAACTACCCTAATTTCCTAACTTTATGTTTTCTATCAACTGACATAACTTCCCAAACTTATTTAAATCAAACCAACCCCCACTTTTATTACTTAAATCAAGTAAGATATTCCATAAAGTTATTAATTCATCTAGTAAGCAGTACCTCAATAATTTTCACTTTCATAATGATCTTCAAAAAGCTTGCCCAACAGGACAGCCTGCCACCCAGGAGATAATTACACTAAGTGTTAGGCCGTGAGGGTCTCCCGGTGTCCATTCACAACAAGCCAAGTAAATGAGGAGTATGACAATGACAAACATAAGAAAGAATATCAGTAGCAAGAAATAATCCTGAGGTCATGCTGAAACAGAAATGACCCATTGCAGCAGATCAGGATGGTGGACCACCTACATGGAGCTCATTTGACCACTCCAACTCTTCCTGCATGGCCTCTAGCACAAGAACTCATTTCAGCACCTGGAACTTTTAAGTTTGTAGATGAACACTTTAATACTGTAATTCTGTTCCTATTAAAGCAGTTTTCAAGCAGTTAACCTTGACTTCTTTGAGGTGGTATATCATATATTCTTCTCATCAGATATTTCAATTATGAATCTTAACACAATTCCAATAGTAGCGTTGAAGTAACTAGTAAATAGTCTTATGGAATGGGTTACCGTGACATGACAAGTAGTATTAAAAATGTTACAGTATTAGGAAGTTGAGAACCTATTGTGGTAAATAATCAAAAGGCATGAACTTTTATCCTGCACTAGTGCTGGCACCATTAGGGCACTTCAGGATAATTTATCTCAGTGGTTCCACACTGTCCCTGAGTGCTCTCAGACCCAGGTGGTTCACAAACTGTTCCAGTGTGGTACCTTGCCATGGTGGTCCCTAAAGTTAGTTCTAGCACCAGAGGCCCATATGGAACTAACCCTACTTTGTTTCTGATTATTAACTCTAGCCCAGCGACTCTCTATTTGCCACGAACTCTGTGTTTCCAGCTACCTAGTAAAATTAAGACTCAATAAACTATAACCCAAAAATCAGATTTATATGTTAAATTCTAAATCTACAATACATCAACATAATAAACTCACAACCAAATAATAAAAATATAAAGTGCCCAACTAGATAAGAAAAATTGACCTGTAGGCATTCATCCCTTAAGAAATATACATAATCTTTCCTAGAGGTAGAGATGCTCAATTTCTTCCTTGAATCCACCAAAGAGGAGCTGTTAGGAGTAAACATGTCTCAACAAATGAAAAGTAAGAACAAATGTCACATTTTTTTGTGAATTTCTGACATTTTTGAAAACAGAACATCTAACTATGTAAGTAATCTCACTGTTGTCCTTTAATTATCACAATAAATTTTCTTAAAAGCACTCCAGCAATAAACTTAGAGCCGTCAATTTGCTATCTGGCCTTTAACTCAAAAGTTTAATCGTCTCAGATTAGTTTTTTTTTTAATAGCAGTAAAGGACTAGGTATAAGTCTTGTATACTTAAATGTGAAGTATTGGCAAAATGTCTATATGAAAGTAACAATATGAATTTTAATTTAAAATCGATAAGAAATTGGTATCAAAGAAAATCTAAACTTGTATCAAATACTTTTTATACCAATTTAAAAGGTTAACTTTAGCTTAGTAACAAATCTAAGGATTTCTACCAAATGAGATTATGGCTGTACAATCAACTTGAGCTAATTCATCCCTGATAAGTTATAACCATTTCTAAATTCTCTAGAAAGACAACCTTACAATAACCATTTTCAGCCTCCCAAAGTTTAGGGAATCAGGGTGGTGACTCTTTAAATCTTCTTCAAGTTGTACCTGAGTGTTGAGATATCCTGTGAGGGAGGGCAGTTAGGGCAAATGTGGGAGTTATCCCTTCTTAAGAAGGCCACCCCACTATTGCTGTAGCCTGATATCTGTCTTGACGGGACATGGCAGAGTTTCTGAGAGCAGAAATCCAAGATTCGTTCAGCTTTCTGATGATGAGCTTCATCAAATCTGTACATTCTGCAATATATAAATCTTAAAACAAAAATTTTAGTATCATCAAGGTATCTTTTTGCTTGGTTCTCTTGAATCTACTTTTTCAGGAGGTATACCTCTATCAGATCTGATCAGTATAACTCTGGAAGGTGTCCACAGCATAACCACCCTTTTTAAAAATATAAAGACAAAACCTTTCTCTGAAAATAGTGTTCAGTCTGTAACCGGAAAAGTTTGCATGTTGCACTCTCTCCCAGATAATATAACAGTAAGACACAACAGCATACCCATTATGAAAATTAAAATAAGTTAAGAAACTGAAGTAAACTAAACAAACTTGTTTGAGCCTGTTATGCCTTTTTAATCTGCAATGTCAGGAAATAAACTCAAAATTCCCATGGAACCAACATTAGGATAATATGAACCTCCTGTTGTGGTAATTTAAAACTAACCACAAACCCTCTCTAGCTGGCATTGATAAGCCATATTGCAATAATGAAGTAATTCATAAAACCATTTAATCACACTTTTATTAATACCAATACCAATAAGAAGTAAGCAACTTATTCAACCTAGATTTTAGCCAAATATCCATGTATATAACTGAAGCATCAGACTTTTATTAATAAAAGATGTCTAGAATACATGTCTGTATTCACTCTGCCTGGTGTAGATATTTCTATTTTTGAATAATTTTTATAACTGGTAAATATCACCACTCACTACTTGGAGTCAGTGACTAACAGGCAGCTTGTCTAACCAGGATTTTAACTCACAATTGCTGTGGAGCCCACATTAAGAGAATGTGGGTATCCTGAAAAACTTAATAAAGCATTATATCTTTATACCATCTTTAAAATAAACCAAACATAAATCAAATAATATTCCAAATTACCTTTGTTAAAGGAACAGGTATCTTCTAGTCTCTAATGCATTGTGTTCAGGATACCCTGCACTTTTCATATCAGGGAACTTACAGCCTGCAAGCAGACTGCCTCTGTTTCATTTGTTTAAGCTCCCTGTGCTAGTGACATCACATGACTCAACATGGCACTGGCCCTTTTATGCTTAGAAAATAAAACTCAATTCTTAAGTTTTGGGCCTGAAACTTAAATTTTTAGTTCATCCATTCCCAACATGTTAGTTTGCCACCTCTTTCAATAAATATTAAAAAATGCCTGAACCTTTTAGCCCATGCTAGTACAGGCACATTTTGGGCCACATGGCACTTTTGGGTATCTTTTGCAGCAGCTCCATGATGACCCCAAATATTCTCAAATCTATGCAGTCAGTGAGTCATTCCAGTGTGGCAAGGTCACGTCAATTCCTAGAGTTAGGATTCTGGCACCAGAGGGCCATATGGAACTAATCCTAATTTATCTCTGGTTCTTATCTCTCCCAATGGCTCTCTATTAGCCACGGACTCTGTTTCAAGCTACCTGGTAAAATTAAGACTCAACAAATTGTAACCCAGCAGTCAGATTTATATGTTAAATTCTCAATACACAAAATCCACATCATAAACTCACAACCAAATAATAAAGATAGAAACTACCTACCTAGGTAAGATAAATTAACCTGTAGAAATGTATCCCTTAAGAAATATACATAACTACTAGGGCCGTTTAAGACCACCCAGGTCTGGGTCGTTCCTTTTCTGTCTCTATCTTGAGTCTCTCTCCTTCTCTTTGTTTCATGCATTACAAAAGCTTTGTTCCCACTGTACTTTTTCCTTTCCAATCATTTGCTTTGACCTAATTTTTTGAAGTCTTCATATAGGCATTACGCTACAGAGAACTACTTAAATAAAGAAATAAAATACAAAAATTATTTCAGGCAGTTCCAGAAAAACCTGTGAGTTCTAGAACAGGCAACAAGATAGGTGAGAGGCCAGATAGAGGCATTGGCTCACACATATCATGGTTCATGATTCATTAAGCACAATACCTGATGTTGTTTTCTATTCTTCACTGACATATACAATCATATGCATGCATATCTGTGAACAAAACATACACACACATACACATATATACAAACAAATACACACAGATTTCTTTTTTTTTCATTATATACTCTTAAAATAAATACAAGCTCACATGAAAATGTCAATTCTGTCTGATACAACTTATCTTTCAAAAACTTATCTCACACTTTAAGTGATCATGATTCAGCCCCATAAAGTATAGGAAAGAAACATATGTTTTTATGAGTTCATGAAAATTATTTTGAAATCCTTTTTGTAATGAGGGAATAAACCTCAATGTGGGAAGAAATGCACTTACTGTTTACTGTCTCTGATCCACCTACAAGATTGAAATCTGAAGGCATACTCCCTTACCAAAACCCTTAAGGTCAAGGTGATTGACACTGAAAGTTATTGCCAATATTGTTTTTCTTTTCTTTCATTGGATATTTTCTTTATTTACATTTCAAATATTTTCCCCTTTCCTGGTTTCAGAAACCCTCTACCTTATTTCCTCTCCCTCGGGCATTCCCCTACACTAGGCCATTGAGCTTTCACAGGAAAAAAGGCTTCTCCTGCCATTCATGCCTGGCCAGGCACTCTGCTACATGTGTGGCTAGAGCCATGAGTCCCTCCATCTGTACTCTTTGGTTGGTGATTTAGTCCCTGGTAGCTCAGGGGTGTCTGCTAGGTCAATATTTTTGTTTTCCTATGGGGTTGAAAACCCTTTCAAATCCTCCACTACTTTCTCTAACTCCTACATTGCAGACCCAATTGTTGGCTGCAAGCATGCCCCTCTACATGGGTCAGGCTCTGGAAGAGCCTCATAGGAGACAGCTATATTGGGATCCTGTCAGTATGTATCTGTAGTAGTGTCTGGGTTTGGTGACTCTGTATAGGATGAAACCCAGGTGGGACAGTCTCTGGATGGCCTTTCCCTCAGTCTCTGCTCCAATCTTTTCCTCTGTATTTCCACCTGTGAGTGTTTTGTTCCCCATTCTAAGAAAGACTGATGCATCTATATTTTGGTCTTTTTTTTTTCTTGAGCTTCATATAGTTTGTGAATTGTATCTTGTATATTCTGAGCTTTTGGGCTAATATCCACTTATGAGTGAGTGTATGCCATGTGTGTTGTTTTGTGACTTGGTTACTTCACTCAGGATGATATTTTCTAGTTCCATCCATTTGCCTAAGAATTCCATGAAAAATGTCATCTCTTTAAAATAAAATATCTCAGAGAATTTCAAAAGATATTATGCTGATTGAAATTATTCTGCATTACTAGATTCAGCTATGAGAGTCAGAATCAAAGTGGAGATGATGTTTCCAACATAACTCACCGTGGCTGAGCAGGAATTTCTTCCACATTCATCCAGTTCTCTATGTCACATTTCTATGTCAGCAAGTACACTTTTTTTCTTAACATAATACATGAAATCAGAGATTCACCTACCTTTGTAAGCATAGACAATAAGCAAGCTTGGTGCGTCCCAACACTAATATCAGATCACAATGCTTCAGCTTAAATTTGTTCTGCTCCAGACTGATCTTGAACTCATTAATCTACCTCCATTTTTAAGCACAAACAGTAAGTTTAGCTGGGTCGGACTCTGTCATGTCAACACTCTCTCAATTCCCCAGGATCCTTTTGCACCATGAGACTTGTTTTGTTTAACTCTTCTTTTCCCATTACTGACTAATTAATGCACTTACCTCTGTTCTTTTGGCTCCATGAAGCTAGTCATTAAATTCAATCGCATCCTTATATTTTGTGTAGTTGAGAAATTATACATTTTTGAACTCATGTTTTCAGAAATTTTTTCCACAGCCTTAATGGATGCCTTAAAAGTCACAGAATTTATCATTTTCCTGAGGAACATTAGATATACTCTTGCCTTATAGAGTCATGTTGCTTGTAATTATCATGGAGTCATTAACATTGGCAGGGAGAACATTTTCCAAAGAAGAAGCATTATGTAAATTATGTACATTATTCTATAAACAAGCACCACATCCACAGCAGTCATGAGCAGTCATGGAGACCCATGTTCTTCTGCATTTGCTACAAAAGAGGGAAATGGCATCGTGTTGTCTCTTCCCTCGTCGTGCAGGACTTGACACTCCAGGTGTGGGTTCAAGGAGAGAATATGTCATAAAATATTATAGAGTGGTTGAGAGATATAGCACTTCACAGGCCTATATGTATTCATGGGATGTATAAATACACACACAGAAATACACACATACAGAGTTAATGTTATGTAAACTGTGGAGGACCCCAGTTAGTTTATATTTCGTTAAGTAATCTACAGGAATTCTTTAATTTGCTCTTTGAGACCTGTGAAGATTTTTTTTTTTTTTGCCAAATTTTATTAGAAAATCTGGTGATTTCAGTGCTTATTTCATTCTGAGTCACAAAACTACGTGACATAATACTGAGATATTTTGTAAAAAAAAAAAAATGGATTTACCATACACTCTTAAACTGTGTGGTTCTAATCCTTGATCTATGAAGTTTTCTAGTCCTTTGTTCCATCAACAAACATCCGAATTTCTTTGCCACATTCTTTATTATGACTCTCATAAAAATCTGCAGAATATTTCTAAATGAATTCCATGTAGGCAATTTCCTTTAAATAATAGCTTCTATTTTACTACCCACTACAAATACAATTTTTGCCATTCATTTGTTGTGTCAATCAACTATCCATCCAATCTTTAGATTCTATTTTCTCCCACAGTCTACTCCATTCTGTCAGCAAACTTCACTGAGTACTTCTGGACTCTGATACACTCAGAAGAAAACCAATGCCTGTTATTCCCAGTGCTACATTATTTACAAGTTTTAGCTCCTTCTTTTTCCTGCTTTACTCCTGCTCTCTGTAAGTGTCTTTAAGTCAGAATTTCTTAAGGATTTGTAACTGTGCTACCTAACAGACAGTGCCACTTATAGAGTTTATGTTTCTGTTTGTATGAGGCAGTCCTGTGTAGGTCATACTGGCCTCAATCTCACTTTTTTAACCAATGATGAACTTGGATCTTTTTTCTCCTGCCTTTCTAGCCTGAGCAATATTGGAATTGGATGTGTTACTCCCAATGCCCTATTTATTTGATGCTTGCTGTCATGCACTGGATTCTTATGCATGCTAGGAAGTCCTTTACCAACTGATCTATATCACCAGCCCATTAAGCCACATTCAGTTTTTTTTTTTTTTTTAAGAATAAGTCTATGTCTAACAGATGAGTAATAAATACAAATCTAGACAAATGCTATAGGATAACAATTCTATTTTGGAGCAATGTACATCTTTCAAGCCTGTAGCTATTGCTAAGTGACAGGCTTTCATAAGGCATACATGTAGGGAAAAAAGATGAAAATTTGGGATAATATATGTGGATATTAAGAACAGGTCACTAGGACAATAGGTATCTGTAAGATGTTGAAGTCATCATGGTTCAGGAATCTTTTTACTAAATCCTTGAACTTCCTCATATGCACTTTTGTGCTTGACATGTAGTTTGGAATAAATCAGTTAAACATGAGAGAAACATAGACAGTAATTTACTTTTGCTACACTGAAAATAAAAAGTAGAAGTCTTGTGTTCTTGTGTGTGTGTGTGTGTGTGTTTGTCATTGTAGTTAATGATAAAAGAAATCAAAGTGAGCAGTGAGTGATTAATTGCTTGACTCCTCATTAACCAAAGAAGAACAGAGAAAGACAAATGTGTGAGCCACACAAAAGAATACAAAATGTTGTCTTTATTAAATATACAACATTTACAGGTAATTCTTATATACAGCAAAAAACATAGAAAACAAAGAAATATAAGGTTAACTTTAATTTTCTCCATACACTGAATTAAAATATGATATATAACCTATATAACAGACCTGGAATGATAAAATATCACATGAAACTGAAGATTTTGTTACAGGAACAGAAGACATAATATCCAAAAAAAAATTGTCTCTTTGCCTCTGTTGTGCTTTTACCAAAAGAATGATAGATATTTGTGCAAGGTGCCTCTATAATTTGCTATTTACTATCACCCTGACCTCTCATTCTTCCAAGGAAAGACAGACAATGCCAGAAAGACTCTAATTTTCATTTAAAATTAAAATGATAATAATAATAATTCTTTGTATTAGGAATTTTGTAAATTTCGTGAACCAAATGGGATTTTTTCCTACTATATTGTATAAGTAGAATGTGTTGTGTTTTGTGTCTTAATTTAATTATGTTCTACTTCCCTGCTATAGGCTATATGGCAGTAGAAAATGTCTCTTAAAGAAAATATAGGATATTGGGAAACCTGTCTACTGCCAAGTTCAGGAATGGCATTCACCCTCAACAAGTAAAAAGTCATTCTCATGATTAAACCACACTACTTTAAGCAAGGTATGTTTTTTTTTAACTTTCTTTATTTTGCAATAGTATTTAAGGCAGGACAAGATTATACTTGTTACTGCCATTCAAAGAGAAGAAATTAAGCTAGTGCTTCATTTAGTCTTTGGGATATGGCTGACTATAATATAGAAGTATAACTAGTCAGAGGTTCATTCACTTATCCTATAAGTTCACAATGAAAAGGTCTCCATCTGGGGCAGTCATTCAAGGAGGCTTCAGGGTGACAAAGACCTGTTCTGCATACCCTATCTCTTTTTAAGGTCCTCTGAGGTTTACTCCTGGGATTTGAAGTATGGAACTGTACAATGATAATAAATTGTGACCAGGCCCTAATCATTGTCACACGTTAACTTTATTATAACTTGGAGTTAGCTTCATAATATTAATGTGCTATTTGATGCAACTTTGACTTGTGTACTAAGGAGCATCAATGGAAGAGTGCTCAGAGTATTTGTTTTTTTCTATCTGAAGTATATGGTGTAATTGATGGAGACTTCCTTAGGTTTCCATAGATGCCAAGATGGCATGACCAAGGAAGAGGAAAGAAAGACATTAGAGTGACTCAAACATTTCTTTTCTTCCATCCATGGAGCATTTGATTAAGGGCAATGGACCTGAGAATCTTGATAATAGTTTATGTTACTTAAAGCTGCAATTATGATGTTCACCCTGGGCAGATAAAATCACTGTGGTAATAATCCAAAGCATCCTTGGACTGTACTATTGAAACATAAAACTTTAAAATCACGAGGGTAGAGTGGAAATGCCATGTGTGGATAAGTAAAACATTTCTCATTCAAGCCATGTAATATTTCCTCTTCCCTAAGATGTAGGACAAATGAATGAAAGACACTCCTTAGTTATAAGCCATAATAAAACAAAATTCCTTACTTAACAGTTGAAGCTTTGGCAATCTTCACCTCTAGCAGGCATTACCTCTTTTATGTATACTTCTTTTCTCCTTGACTATATCCCATCAATTCTGCTCTAGCATAGAAGCCCACTGTTATTTAAGTCTTTCTCATTTTTACTTAACCACTTTTTAGACTATAAACATTATAAATAATAGAGTGCTAGCATAAAAATGTCACTGTTTCACTACAAAATATGCTATTTGATCTTCCATAGAGTACTTTGGTGATAAGTAAGAGGAGGGGAAGAGTCACTCAGAAATAGCAAAGACAATCATGAGAACTTTGTCTGATGCATTTAAAGAATTTCCATACAAAGTGGTGATGCTACAGTTTCCTAGATAATATTTGAAAAATAGCCCTATTAATATTAATCTCTTTATCTTTGTCTCTCTGTCTCTCTCTTTTTTGTCTTTCCTTCTTCCTCCCTCCATCTCTTTGTGTGTGTGTGTGTGTGTGTGTGTGTGTGTTATACAATCTCCCCCTTTAAATAGATCAACTGTTTAGACTTTTTGACCACAGAGATGAAAAAAAGAAAAACAAACATTTTCCGAACAAATGACATGAGGAAGACTGGGGGTAAAGTCAAAGACACTCTGAGAAATCCCCAAGAACTGGTATACAGAAGTGATTCAGATAAAATATGAAACTTTTAAATAAATCATTTCTAATCTGTGTGAGAGACATGAAACAGCACTCAGCCATCATTCAATAACTGAAGCATGTTCACATTTGCCTGAACCGCCCTTCCATTATCCACCTTTTCTACTTTCAGGAACAACATTTCATGTTTATTTATTAATTGAAACAAGACCTGGAGGACAGTTGAGGAACAAGCATACCCAAGCTATGATTTCAGGAACAATGAGGAGCAGGACCATGTAGATGTCCAGAAGGGTCTTGACATATGGTTGACATAATAGTGCTCGTAGATTTTAGCTCTAGGGAATTTAAAAGAAATGAAGAGATTGGCAGAAAAACACACCAGAATATAGTCCCATGGATTGGGGTCCATGTCAATGGATACAATGAGGATAATGTAAATGTATCTTCCCAGTCTGAGTCTTGTAATTACAGTGATATGGTATGGAGAGGGAGTGTGTATAACAATTTCAGATAGAAATATCTATATCGGCACTGGAGCTGAAGGTCCCCTGCACTCCAGAAACCACAGGAACCTGAAGGGACCGGATCAACAGTTCTCTGCACCCAAATCCCGTGGTAGGGAGAGTTAAACCTTCAGAGGGGCAGACACGCCTGGGAAGCCAGAAGAGACTATACTCTGCCCACATTTCTGACTCCATAGGAAAACAACTAACACCATCAGGGACCCTGGTGAACGGGGGCTCACTGAAAAGGCAGCGCAGGTCCTCCTGGTTGCTGCCCTCATGGAGAGCTCAAAAGCAACTTCACGGGTAAACTTGAACCGCGGGTAAGACCAACTTTTCTGCTCCAAGCGACCTCACTGGTAGCCTCAGGACACACAGAGGTCAAATTCATATGGGACCGGACACTTCCAATTTTTAGCTGGATTCCCAACCTCGCTGATCCCCGCCCACAGCTAACTGCTCCCAAATCTCTTGAGAGAGAGAGCTCACCGCCCGGACAGGTGGGCACTCCTGAGACTGCAGAGCAGAAGAGACCACCAATACTGCCCACCCCTGCCCACACCCCTGGCCCAAGAGGAAACAGTATACAGCCTCTGGGACCAGAAGATAGGGGCACTGGAGCTGCAGGTCCCCTGCGCTCCAGACACTGCAGGAACCTGAAGGGGCCGGATCAACAACTCTCTGCACCCAAATCCTGTGGGAGGGAGAGTTAACTTCAGGAAGGCAGACATGCCTGGGAAGCCAGGAAAGACTATACTCTGCCCACATCTCTGACACCAGAGGAAAACACCTAATGCCATCTGGGACCTCAGGGCACGAGGGCTCCCGGAAAAGGCAGCGAGGCCCTCTTGGTAGCTGCCCTCACGGAGAGCTCATAAGCAACACCCCAGGAACAAACTTGAGCCATGGGACCACAAGTAAGACCAAATTTTCTGCTCCAAGTGACCTGCCTGGTAAACTCAGGACACAGGCCCACAGGAACAGAGGAAGAACTGTAGACAAGAAAAACTAGACGCCCGAAAGTAGAAAACTCTGTTCCCATAACTGGCTGAAACAAAACATGAAAACAGATATACAGAATTCCTGACACACGGGCCTACAGGACAGTCTAACCCACGTCAGAAATAGAAGAACAAAGTAAAACCAGAGATAATCTGATGGCAAGAGGCAAGCGCAGGAACCCAAGCAACAGAAACTAAGACTACAAATTCATCATTGGAGCCCAATTCTCACACCAAAGCAAGCACTGAATATCCAAACACACCAGAAAAGCAAGATCTAGATTTAAAATCATATTTGAGGGGTTGGGGATTTAGCTTAGTGGTAGAGCGCTTGCCTAGGAAGCGCAAGGCCCTGGGTTTGGTCCCCAGCTCCGAAAAAAAAGAACCAAAAAAAAAAATCATATTTGATCATGATGCAGGAGGACGTCAAGAAAGACATGAAGAACTCCCTTAGAGAAACACAGGAAAACATAAATAAACAAGTAGAAGCCTATAGAGAGGAATAACAAAAATCCCTGAAAGAATTCCAGGAAAACACAATCAAACAGTTGAAGGTATTAAAAATGGAAATAGAAGAAATGAAGAAAGAACACAGGGAAAGAACCCTGGATATAGAAAACCAAAGGAAGAGACAAGGAGCCATAGATACAAGCATCACCAACAGAATACAAGAGATAGAAGAGAGAATCTCAGGAGCAGAAGATTCCATAGAAATCATCGACACAACTGTCAAAGATAATGTAAAACGGAAAAAGCTACTGGTCCAAAACATACAGGAAAACCAGTACACAATGAGAAGATCAAACCTAAGGATAATAGGTATAGAAGAGAGTAAAGATTCCCAGCTCAAAGGACCAGTAAGTATCTTCAACATAATCATAGAAGAAAACTTCCCTAATCTAAAGAAAGAGATGCCCATAAGCATACAAGAAGCCTACAGAACTCCAAACAGATTGGACCAGAAAAGAAACTCCTATTGTCATATAATAGTCAAAACACCAAATGCACAAAATAAAGAAAGAATATTAAAAGCAGTAAGGGAAAAAGGTCAAGTAACATATAAGGCAGACCTATCAGAATGATACCAGACTTCTCACCAGAGACTATGAGAGCCAGAAGATCCTGGACAGATGTCATACAGACCCTAAGAGAACACAAATGCCAGCCCAGGTTAATGTATCCTGAAAAACACTCAATTAACATAGATGGAGAAACCAAGATATTCCATGACAAAACCAAATTTACACAATAACTTTCTACAAATCCAGTGCTACAAAGGTTAATAAAGAGTAGAGCCCAACATAAGTAGGCAAGCTACACCCTAGAAAAAGCAAGAAACTAATCGTCTTGGGAACCAAAGGAAGAGAAGAAAAGCACACAAACATATCCTCACATCCAAATATGAATATAACAAGAAGCATTAATCACTATCCGTAATATCTCTCAACATCAATTGTTTCAACTCCCCAATAAAGAGACATAGATTAAAAAACTAGATACGCAATGAGGACCGTGCATTCTGCTACCTACAAGAAACACACGTCAGAGACAAACATAGACACTACCTAAGAGTGAAAGGCTGGAAAACAAATTTCCAAGCTAATGGTCAGAAGAAGCAAGCTGAAGTAGCCATTCTAATATCGAATATAATCGACTTTCAACTAAAAGTAATCAAAAAAGATAAGGAAGGACACCTCATATTCATCAAAGGAAAAATCCACCAAGATGAACTCTCAATCCTAAATATCTATGCTCCAAATACGAGGGCACCTACATACATAAAAGAAACTTTACTAAAGCTCAAAACACACATTGTACTTCACTCAATAATAGTAGGAGATTTTAACACCCCACTCTCATCAATGAATAGGTTATGGAAACAGAAATTAAACAGAGACGTAGACAGACTAAGAGAAGTCATAAACCAAATGGACGTAACAGATATTTATAAAACATTCTATGCTAAAGCAAAAGGATAGACATTCTTCTCAGCACCTCATGGTACTTTCTCCAAAATTGACCATATAATTGGTCATAAAACAGGCCTCAACAGATACAGATAGTTACAAATTATCCCATGTGTCCTATCAGACAACAACAGGCTACAGCTGGTCATCAATAACAATAAGGGAAGGATGCCCACATATACATGGAAGTTGAACCATGCTCTACTCAATGATAACCTGGTCAAGGAAGAAATAAAGAAAGAAGTTAAAGACTTCTTAGACTTTAATGAAAATGAAGGTACAAAATACCCAAACTTATGGGACACAATGAAAGCTGTGCTAAGAGGAAAACTCATAGCACTGAGTGCCTGCAGAAAGAAACAGGAGAGAGCATATGTCACCAGCTTGACAGCACACCTAAAAGGTCTAGAAAAAAAAGAAGCAAATACACCCAGGAGGAATAGAAGGCAGGAAATAATCGAACTCAGAGCTGAAATCAACCAAGTAGAAACAAAAAGGATCATAGAAAGAATCAACAGAACCAAAAGTTGGTTCTTTGAGGAAATCAACAAGATAGATAAACCCTTAGCCTGACTAACGAAAGGACACAGAGAGTGTGTCCAAATTAACAAAACCAGAAATGAAAAGGGAGACATAACTACAGAATCAGAGGAAATTAAAAAAATCATCAGATCCTACTATAAAATCCTATCTTCAACAAAACTTGAAAATCTGCAGGAAATGGACAATTTCCTAGACAGGTACCAGGTACCGAAGTTAAATCAGGAACAGATAAACCAGTTAAACAACCCCATAACTCCTAAGGAAATAGAAGCAGTCATTAAAGGTCTCCCAACCAAAAAGAGCCCAGGTCCAGATGGGTTTAGTGCAGAATTCTATCAGACCTTCATAGAAGACCTCATACCAATATTATCCAAACTATTCCACAAAATTGAAACAGATTGAACACAACCGAATTCCTTCTATGAATCCACAATTACTCTTATACATAAACCACAGAAAGAGCCAATGAAGAAAGCGACCTTCAGATCAATTTCCCTTATGAATATTGATGCAAAATACACAATAAAATTATGGCAAACTGAATCCAAGAGCACATCAAAACCATCATCCACCATGATCAAGTAGGGTTCAACACAGACATGCAGGGATGGTTTAATATACGGAAAACAATCAACGTGATCCATTATATAAACAAACTTAAAGAACAAAACCACATGATCATTTCATTAGATGCTGAGAAAGCATTTGACAAAATTCAACACCCCTTCGTGATAAAAGTCCTGGAAAGAATAGGAATTCAAGGCCCATACCTAAACATAGTAAAAGCCATATACAGCAAACCAGTTGCTAACATTAAACAAAATGGAGAGAAACTTTAAGCAATCCCACTAAAATCAGGGACTAGACAAGGCTGCCCACTCTCTCCCTACTTATTCTATATAGTTCTTGAAATTCTAGCCAGAGCAATCAGACAACAAAAAAAGATCAAGGGGATATAGATTAGAAAAGAAGAAATCAAAATATCACTATTTGCAGATGACATGATAGTATATTTAAGTACTCCCAAAAGTTCCACCAGAGAACTACTAAACCTGATAAACAATTTCAGGAAAGTGGCTGGGTATAAAATTAACTCAAATACATCAGTAGCCTTCCTCTACTCAAAGGAGAAACAAGCCGAGAAAGAAATTAGGGAAATGACACCCTTCATAATAGTCCCAAATAATATAAAATACCTCGGTGTGACTTTAACCAAGCAAGTAAAAGATCTGTACAATAAAAACTTCTAGCCTTTGAAGACCTCAGAAGATAGAAAGATCTCCCATGCTCTTGGACTGACAGGATTAATATAGTAAAAATGGTCATTTTACCAAAAGAGATCTACAGATTCAATGCAATCCCCATCAAAATACCAATCCAACTCTTCAAAGAGTTAGACAGAACAATTTCCAAATTCATCTGGAATAGCAAAAAACCCAGGATTGCTAAAACTATCCTCAACAATAAAAGGACTTCTGGTGGAATCACTATCCCTGAACTCAAGCGGTATTACAGAGCAATAGTGATAAAAACTGCATGGTATTGGTACAGAGACACACACATAGACCAATGGAATAGAATTGAAGACCCAGAAATGAACCCACACACCTATGGTCACTTGATTTTTGACAAAGGAGCCAAAAACATCCAATGGGGAAAAGATAGCATTTTCAGCAACTGGTGCTGGTACAACTGGATGTCAACATGTAGAAGAATGCAGATCGATCCATGCTTATCACCCTGTACAAAGCTTAAGTCCAAGTGGATCAAGGACCTCCACATCAAACCAGATACAATCAAACTAATAGAAGAAAAACTAGGGAAGCATCTCGAGCACATGGGCACTGGAGATAATTTCCTGAACAAAACATCAATGGCTTATGCTCTAAGATCAAGAATCGACAAATTGGATCTCATAAAACTGCAAAGCTTCTGTAAGGCAAAGGACACTGTGGTTAGGACAAAACGGCAACCAACAGATTGGGAAAAGATCTTTACCAATTCTACGACAGATAGAGGGCTTATATCCGAAATATACAAAGATCTCAAGAAGTTAGAACGCAGGGAGAAAAATAACCCTATTAAAAATGGGGATCAGAACTAAACAAAGAATTCACAGCTGAGGAATGCTGAATGGCTGAGAAAAACCTAAAGAAATGTTCAACATCTTTAGTCATCAGGGAAATGCAAATCAAAACAACCCTGAGATTTCACCTCACGCCAGTGAGAATATCTAAGATCAAAAGCTCAGGTGACAGCAAATGCTGGTAAGGATGTGGAGAAAAGGAACACTCCTCCATTGTTGTTGGGATTGCAGACTGGTACAACCATTCTGGAAATCAGTCTGGAGGTTCCTCAGAAAATTGGACATTGAACTGCCTGAGGATCCAGCTATACCTCTCTTGGGCATATACCCAAAAGATGCCCCAACATATAAAAAAGACATGTGCTTCACTATGTTCATAGCCACCTTATTTATAATAGCCAGAAGCTGGAAAGAACCAGATGCCCTTCAACAGAGGAATGGATACAGAAAATGTGGTACATCTGTACAATGGAATATTACTCAGCTATCAAAAACAATGACCTTATGAAATTTCGTAGGCAAATGATTGGAACTGGAAAATATCATCCTGAGTGAGGTAACCCAATCACAGAAAAACACACATGGTATGCACTCATTGGTAAGTGGCTATTAGCCCAAATGCTTGAATTACCCTAAATGCCTAGAACACATGAAACTCAAGACGGATGATCAAAATGTGAATGCTTCACTCCTTCTTTAAAAGGGGAACAAGAATACCCTTGGCAGGGAATAGAGAGGCAAAGATTAAAACAGAGACAGTAGTAACACCCATTCAGAGCCTGCCCCACATGTGGCCCATACATATACAGCCACCCAATTAGACAAGATGGATGAAGCAAAGAATTGTAGGCCGACAGGAACGGGATGTAGATCTCTCCTGAGAGACACAGCCAGAATACAGCAAATTCATAGGTGAATGCCAGTGGCAAACCACTGAACTGAAAACGGGACCCCTGTTGAAGGAATCAGAGAAAGGACTGAAAGAGCTTGAAACCCCATAAGAACAACAATGACAACGAACCAGAGCTTCTAGCGACTAAATTACTACGCAAAGACTGACCCTGGGCTCCAACCTCATAGGTCGCAATGAATAGCCTAGTAAGAGCACCAGTGGTAGGGGAAGCCCTTGGTCCTGCTAAGACTGAACCCCCAGTGAACGTGATTGTTGGGGGTGAGGGTGGCAGTGGGGGAAGGATGGGGAGGGGAATACATATAGAACGGGACGGGGAGGGGTTGGAGGATGTTGGCCCGGAAACTGGGAAAGGAATAATAATCAAAATGTAAATAAAAAATACTTAAGTTCATAAAGAAAAACAAAGAAAGAAATATCTATATCAAACACATAAGTATGACATCATTTATTAGGACAACATACTGATTAATTATTAACTTAAGAGATGATTTCTAGTTCTCGGAGATTTCCAAAAATATATTCAATTAGGTCTTTAGAGCAGCATGTGGAAAGTTAAAGATGTCAAATTACGAAGCAACTTAAAGATACCTAAAAACCCATTGCATAAGTGGATTCCAGGGATTGGCAGAAGTAGAGACTATTCTTTTCTGCATATAGTTATTACATGGTTCTCTCAAATGCAGAGGCATGTATTTGGAAAGCTGTAACAATAATAAAGAAAATTTGACAACCTTTCAAATGTACTGATATAGGCAGAGATGATGGTTTAAACCATGGCAGAGTCAGGTGTTTCTCTCTGAGTGTTTACAAGCACCTGATTTGTTAAAGACTCCAAGACTAGCCATAGATTTGTACTTCACCCCATCCACAAACATTGTGGTTGATATAGGGATGATTTGTTCTTTCTTTGTTCAAAGAGTTAATTTATCACCTTCTATAGACATTTGTTTACATGGACACCTATGTAGCTTGATGAAGAGAAATCAAATATTCATCTCTGATAGAATTAATAAATATCACTCAAAATTCTAAGAATAATTCAGAAATGTATTCACTTTTAGAATTCACTAGAAAGAGTTTATACATTAATTATATATAATCCTTAGTATCTGTTTGCTGCTGCCATGAGTAGATTTCTGTTTCTGTAACATAATTAAGTACATATAGAAACCAAAGAGGTCTTCACTACCTTCATACTGGCTCCTGATGTTCACTTTGATGGCATTCATTGTATGATGGTAAGGATTAACAGATTTTCACATGATGTGTGGTGTGGAATTGTGTAGAATTTCTGATTTAGCCCTGAGACTACTTAAAATAATGCACCAACTTGGCATATATCATATATTTTGTTTACATGTCCAGTGTCCTGCTCTGAATAGTCTTCACATCCAAGATTGAAGACAATAGAATGTGTGCTATGCCAAGGGTACAGGCAGGCTTTTGCATTTCCATTCATGATTACCAGTAAATACATCTTATTGGATTAGGGAACTATACACATGGAATTGGCTTGTAACTCTATTTCTATCCATGAGTATTATGCCAGCAAAATATGGTACTTGCTTCTAAGGACTCTAGTAAAACAAGTATTCCAGTGTGAATACTCTTCCTTTACCTGTCATGTCATTATTATAGGTGATTAGAGCTAAACTTAAAAAAGGCATTTATTTCTGGCAACAGAGGAATACTCAACAAATCAATAAAGTTATTTGTACAGCATTTTATAGAGCCAAAAAGTTCAAAAGTAGGATTTGTAGAACTGGAATAGCGGAAAAGAAGTAAGTACACTCTCAATATGTCTCATTTTATTAGACACTCATTTCTATTATTAATGATAGAAAAATTAAAAAGAGCATGCTTGTTAGAATTGCTTTAAAATAAATTCACTATAACAGAACAAGAATATTCTAAAGAGGAAGAGAGTATGTCAGAATTCATAGAAACTTTTAAAATGAACATATATTTAGGACTGTCTCATAATTGTGTTACACTCAATCATTACCTCTGTAACTTTACAGGGAAGAAATGCAATAAATTAAAAACTGAATGAAACTTGTGTGGACTTCACCAGGGATCTCCTTTTCCATGGAAGTGTTAGACAGTGAGGAGTAGGATACTTACTAAGATGGATTCCCTTCTCATTGTTATATAGCTGCTCTTTAAGTTAGGTCTACCTTGCAATGTGAACTGGCCAATGCTTTCTCCTTCAAGGATCTTTCCTCTAGTAATACCTAGGTCCTGAAGTGTTTAAATGGTTCCCCCTTATCTTTTCTTTAAGGTGGTCCAAGGACAGAGTTAAGAATATTGTCACCATAAAATAAGCAGGATTATACACAATTAACACATTCAAGTGGCTTCTTTGAGTGAAATATATGCTTTACTACCAAAAGAACTGAAAGCCCAAGATGCTTTACTACCTCCTTTAGGCAAATAAAGTCAAGTGCATGGGGCACCTATGTGTTTCTGAGTGCAGGTATAGACTATAAAATGTGATGTGCTTTACAAACTAAGGACTTAATCCTCTGATCTCGAGGTGACAACACCACCCTACACAACAGCCAGTCCCTTGCCTCTTGGGAAAAAGCTCAGTTGTCAGATTGAACTCATTACATGAGTTCTAAAATGTGAATTTTACTAACCTTCACACTGTTCTCTTACTTGACCTATCTTGATTGGATCATCAGACATAAATTTTTTTGATAGATCTTCCTGTTCATTCAGTGCTTTTCATATTTCTTTGTTTTTGTTTTACCTCCTTTTTTTGAGATGCTGACTTAAGATGGCCTAGGACATTTCATGGAACCATTTTAGACTTTTATTTCAAATCTGGTTATGCTGAATCCAAATAATAGACACACAAATATACATATACATATACATACACATATACATATACACACATGCACACACACACACACACACACACATACATACATTTACTTCAGTAGAGCAATCTTAGAAATAATATAGCTAGAATGTTCTAGAAACATGGAATAGGCCGTGGGAAACTTACAGGAGCAGTTACTTCCTCACACAATTCTTGAAATCTCCTGGCATCAGGGCATTATATCCATGCCTGAACTCAGCATGGGAAGTGAAGAGCAAAGTAGCTGCTCCCTATTCAGTCAATCTATATTGGAAATCCCGAGACTTTGTGGAAAGGATAATTGGCATCAGGGGACTATTTATGGTATGGAGATTAAACTAACATGAATAAACATCTCTGGTTTCTTGTCACATACTATCAAAACAAACAGGCTAGAAGGGTCTTGCTGCGCCTTGGGTCCACAAGTTGGATATTATTATTACAGGGGCCCGCCTTGCTCATTCCATTTGTTCTCACAGTTGCTGCCATGCCAAGTCCCATGGAGAACTG
Source organism: Rattus rattus (assembly GCF_011064425.1). Classification (NCBI taxonomy): domain Eukaryota; kingdom Metazoa; phylum Chordata; class Mammalia; order Rodentia; family Muridae; genus Rattus; species Rattus rattus. The sequence goes on from NC_046163.1 coordinate 81,030,983, forward strand.
CAGTGTCTCTCAAGTCAGAGCTCAAGGAAGCCAAGTTTCCTGAACCCCACATAAAATAAAATTCTTCCAGACATTTAAGTCCTAAATGGAGAAAAGTTACAGGAATGGCAAATGATAGTTGCCTTGTCAGACCTCACAGATAAACTAGGCTCACTGCTCTTTCTGCTATGCCAGGGGAAAGAACCTGGATAGTTTGTATAGTTTACAAGTACTGGGTTCACACACACACACACACACACACACACACACACACACACACACACACAAAGTTTTGCCAATTTTAGATGTATTTCTTTGTGACATAATATCTCCCAATGTCCCTCTCTCACAGGGCATTGAAAGCCAATGTTACTTTCCAAGGTGAATTTACTTTCCCTCATAACTTCTTACTCTATTGGGCTCCCTGATAAACACACCACTTAAAGGAAGAGTTGACACTGCTTTCTTTGTCACAGACAAACTCCATTTTCTCCAATAAAAGCATGTCTAACAATATGGTATTACCAGGAACGATTGTTAAAGACAAATACTACAGAACTCAATAATTCAATTCTAATGTAAGGTTACAAGACCAAGTACCTAAGAAACTAATGAGTAAAGTTTAGAAACTGGACTACAAAGAGAGGCACATTTGTCTATTTCTTGTTTAAAATAGCAAAGTCTGTATCTCCATTGGTCCTTTTCAAAATGACACATATATCAAAGGACTACAGTAGCAAAAACTACCTGAGCTCTTAAGCTGGGTAAAGGAGATCAGTTTTTCTGGTGAATCATGTGTGTTCCAGAAAACCAATGGCAAGTGAGAGAATGAGAATCCCTAAATTACAAGACAGAAAAGAGAAGAGAAAAGAGGGAAAACAATACAAAAAAGCAGACCAGGTAACCCTGCCATAGTTCAGATGAAGTATTCCCGTTTGCACTCGCTGGCTGTGTTTTGCAAGTCAATGGCATTTCTGAATGAATTGCATAAATTCTCTGGGTATTCCTTCTCCTTCGTCTGATTGGTGCAGTGTGACTGCTTATGCAGATACAAGAAGCGGATCATGATTCCGATTACACAAAAAGTGACAAATGTCACCAATGCTATGATACCTGTATTAAAAGAAAGGGGAACAGAAAATTTGTCACTGGGAAAATTAAGTATAAAGAAGATCAAACATTGTTGAAAACAAAACAACACCAAGACAATGCACAAAGCAAATCTACTCAGTATTCAAACTAAAGACTTGCTCAGAAGCACTTGACCTTCGGTTTCTATAAAAATTTCCTGGAAGCACAGTACTGAGTGTGAAAGGCTATTTCTTTTAGAAGGTTATGTTGATAAGCAAAAAATAAATGTGGAGTTGAAACAATAAAGGATCTGTGTGGTTTCTGAGTACTGTTTTGCTGTTGTTGTTGTTATGGATCAATCCCAGTCTCCAAAGATTTTAAATTCTTTAAGCCTAGCCAAGAATTCCTTGATTGAAATTCCTGCCTCTCTCTCTCTCTCTCTCTCTCTCCCTCTCTCTCTCTCTCTCTCTCTCTCTCTCTGTTTCTCTCTCTCTGTTTCTCTCTGTCTTTCTGTCTCTATGTCTCTCTACTCCCCCTCTCACTTTCTGTGTTTGTGTGTGTGTGTGTGTGTGTGTGTGTGTGTAGATGCATGGATGCCATACTACTTATGTTAATGAAAAAACAACTTTCAGGAGTCTAATATTGCCTTCCACTTTGTTTTGAGGCAAAGTCTTAAAAAAAAGTCTTGCAATTTCTGCCATTTCAGCATCCTCAGCTACTTAAAGAGACATTATTTAAAAATGAACAGACCAAAAGTCAACCCAGTCAGCAAGACAGAGTATGTGTACAAAATTGATAGTTAACAGTGACAGAACATTGAAATTTTATTTGTCAAAAATAAAAGCATTCTTTTAAAGAACACACAGTTACATAGTTCATATTTTCTAAGTTGTCTAATTACTGAGAAAAGTATGTATTTTAGAAACTTGGTTTTGGCCATTGTTCAGCCTTGACAAAAATTCTGTGGCCTAAATGCCATTGGTTATGTGAACAGATACCAGACATTTACATATATAGACCTTATTCGGCCAATTTCAATAGCTGTGACAATAACTAAGATTATTTACTTTCATCATATATTGTAAACTCATTTTGAAACATATTTTCTAAATATTTTAAAACAAGACAAAATACAGTATCAAAGTCAATAGTCTAATCTGGGTGGCAAAAAATGACTTTAAACCTTGAACTGTTAACTTAAAATGTGACAGATGTTGCCTCTTTCGTGCTGCTGGTTTGAAGGACTTCCTGCAGGCTGGCACCTGGGCAAGCTTCATAGGATCTCCTGTCAAGCTTTGATAGACTTCCCACTCTCAGAAAGATTCAACAGAACTTATGCATTAGTGCAGGAGGCAAAAAACTCAGTCTCTACTTATCAAATGAAAACTTACAGGCAGAAAAAGAACTATACAATTCTCAATGACATTTACTGATTTCAAATAATTATCAAGTCCTGTCCTCGTACCTAGAGAAGGCATTCAGGTCACATGGATATCTGAAGGACTTCACTAAGGAAAGGTTGTGATTCTCCTGTTCTGGTATGCTACTGTAATGGACTCTTTCCATTCCCATTCTTTTTTGGAACTGCTTCCTAGGCTGCTACCACTGTACGCGTTCCTCTGTCCTTCCTAATGTGTCCATTCTAGGAAGGCAGTAACACTATCTCTCACATTGTACCTATATATTTAATACAGGTCTGAACCAGAAATGGGAATAATGAAATGGGGGTGAAATGAAAGACTCCTGCTAATTTGAAGAAACTCCATCTGGTGTGAGTTCATTCATCCCAGTTGCCAGAATCCAGGGCTGAAATATTATGCTAGGGTGATGAATCATCAATGGATTTTCATATCCCAGGCACCTTACATTAAACTGAACTTGGGAGACAGTCCATGCTACAAGACGCAGATGGAGACATCAAATTATGGCAGGCATTAGACAAGCTGAGGCAGAATGAAAAGTGGTGACTCTTTCAGAACATAATTTTATTACACTGTTTGGTTTCTGTTTTAGAAGTGACAACTGGATGCTTCTGAGTAAATGTTCTAGCTGTTGGTTCAGAATTCAGATACCTATTGAATTTGAAATAGAATGAATACAGGGAGCTGCTGTAACTGGAGCAGTGTCTGTGGTTAATCTTCTACAATGCCTGAAGAGGCAAAGTGCTAAACAGAGAGTGCCTATTTCTGGAAACTGTATGATCATAGGCGAGGAAGGCTTCAGACAACTTTCTTCAGAGAACAGGATCATAGACCTCTTTCCTGCTTTCAATAAGAAAGACAGATTACCTCCAATGACTGCTGAGTCACTTTGGACAGTGTCTGTGAGTGGTTCACGCTCATCTCTCTTTCCAATGGGATCTAGAAAGAGCGAAAGACACAGAAGGTAAGCTTGATGCTTTAGTCTATCAGATGGAGAGAATATGAAATGTATATCTATGACTTGTAACAAGATACCTTCAGTAAGGTACAAAGAAGCATTTGAAAGAAATCCAAATAAATGGCATTTAAAATGGTTACCTGAGTTAAATCTCAGATCCTGCATTAAAAGATGAATTCTACAACTCTAGTTTGTAAGCCTAGGGAAGGAATAGCTGGTCACATATCTATGTCATGTATAGAACAAGTTAGTCTGTGCCTCTGAAACAAATGAAGGAGAGACATGATTCCCAAATCCTTGTCCTCTCACCTCTATATGTTTCATGAGATGTATATACATAGATTTTATAAATATTTAAAGATGAATAAAATGTTCTGTTTACAAGCTGTAATGCATGGCCATGTCAGTATATAAATAAGTTGTGACATAGCCTTGAACTGAGGGAGTATGCTCTCTGGCCCATGTACCTTCAGTTATCCTCTCTGTATTCAGTTTTGCTGAAAAATTCCTAGGACTGAACACTGCCTTATGCTCCAAACACACATTCCTCTTTGCCTCAGTTCATTCTTTCTTTGTATAATTACCAGTGTCTACAGTTGCGCAGTGCCCTGAGGCTCTTTTATTTTAATGCTAATTCTAATTTTGCTTCCTTGAGAGTTGCAGCCCTGATGAGGAGTGGATCACATACTCAGGTGACTTCAACTGAAACTTTTCCCCATTTTAACTGGTCAAATAAAAGCTATGGACTGTGATAGGGTAGGGAAAGGGAAAGTTAGGGATGGAAGTTTTAGAGAAGAGGAAAGAGGAGAGAGAGATTAGAAGATGAAGTAGAGAGAGGAAGACAGAGGACAAGGGGGTGGAAGGAAGATGGAACAGAACAACATGGTTTGAAAAAGCTGCAAGTAGCAAGGAATCTTATAGCTGGGGAAGAGAGTGTTGTAGAGGTAGATCTGCACAATCTAGGCATGCAGCTTATCAATATTATAACTGATTGTGTGTTCTTTGCATGGGCTTATTGGGGTTGGACATTTAGTGTAACAGTCTACTGACAAGAACAACTGAAGGCAGGGGAAAAATTGGCATCTCAGAGCATTTCCTCTTCACTTCTGATCTCTACTTAATATTATATTTTAAAATCAGATCTTACTTTTAACTTTACCTCCTGCAAAATAAATGCATAAGCATATCTGGATATCCACTTTTCAGTGATCTGCTATTTACCATTTATCTACCTATCATCTATCTAATCATCTAGTCATCTTGTTACAATTTCTTTGTAAAATAAAAGAAGTAATACAATAAGTCTATATATAAATTTGCATGTCTACATTGTGTAAGGACTCCCATTTTTAAGAGTGATACTACACAATGTTTATTGACGAATCCAGGGAGAGTTTTCACCCAGTTCAAAGAATGCTAAATCTAACTAGACATGTATAACAGTGCTTATTAGTCATTTACATTAGGAATGATCATCTGCCATCTGAGAGTGTCAAACCATGATTTGAATCAAGACGCTGTTGTCCTCTCTCTCTCTCTCTCTCTCTCTCTCTCATCTCTCTCTCTCTCTCTCTCATCTATCTATCTATCTATCTATCTATCTATCTATCTATCTATCTATCTATCTATAGCCGAAGACTAATACATCAAAGTTAATGCAGCAATGTAATAATTTATATTTTTTTCTGAAGTTTCTGACTAATTTGGGACCTTCCTAGCCAGGAAATGAATATCTTTCCCACATGTGAAACAATTTTTATAAAGTGGACACATTCCATCTGCAGGGAAGCTTTCTAAGACTAAGAACATTCTAAAGGGCGATTTCTTAAGTTTTCAGCAGTAAACAACGCAGCACCTCCAGGAAATACCTGAAACTGACAAGATGCAGTAGGTCCTTCCTTCCTATGCTTATGTAAGCAGTTAGGACTGATTAGTCATACTATTATATCTTTCAGGCTTCCTGGATGGTTCTCAGACCATCAGAGCTGCATGAAAGGGACAGAGACTAGCAAGACTGCCTGGACTTCTTTAGCTCCCACTCCGTTTTCAGTAAGTTCCAGTGTTTCAGTCAATACCCGTGCTAATGTAGGCTTTGGAGATAGATCTGTCTTTGAGTCATTCCTGTTCTCCTGAGCAACCTCTCATCCATAGTCCTGTACATAGCCCCAATAACACTCAGTGATTCATCAACTGGAATTTGGTACTATGCTACTTTTAGACTATCAGTCCTCTATTTGAGTTAAGTAGATAATTATTCAGATCTTCTCTGGAATAGTGTCACACAATGCTTTGCTAATTGCTAGGGCCAGTAAATGCCACATATACAATCATGCCTTTTACACACAGAAAGCACAAGCTCATAGCCTTCGTCCACAGTCACCATGCTATTTAACTCATACTTCCCATGAAAATGTGTGCTTACTCTTGCATATCTATTTATCTATCTACCTATCTATGATCTTATTACACCTAGCTTTTTATGTGTGTACTGGAAATTGTAACTCTGGTACTCATGATTGCACAACAAGCCTTTTAGCTACTAATTCTTCTCCCTAACCACTTCTAATTAATTTACTGAAAACAATACTTTTATAATCCGTATAATGTGGCATTTTATATTTTATATTTCTATAACTTTGTTAATACTTCTTTCAAAAACTTTTATTATTGTTTAAGTACTGATTCTGATGATTCATGCTCCCTAAATACTTAAATTCTCTTATCATTTTCCACCTAAATAATAGTGACACAAAAATGCATATGTATCTTATGCATTCCTGCATGATATATACTACCTGGAACTACACACTAAATATAAATGCTCATCATTTGAAAGTGAAATTATATTAAATATATGTATAGTCAATTTCACTGTTAGCATGTTAATTATTAATTTTTAACCAAATAAATTTGGATTATTTAAATATATAAATTTCACATTTAAAATATATTAAATTAATTGCTATTCTAATTCTCATACCCTTCTATTGTCCTTTTCTATTCACCATTGTTTGTATGATGGTTAGTGTTAATAGTCAATTTTCAGAATCTAGAACTACTTAGGAGACAGGCCTATGGCAATGCTTATAAAATTTTCTTGATTGCTTAACTAAGGTAAGAAGAGCTGCCATGTTGGTTGGCAACACTCCATGGATGGGATCTGGAAATGCATAAATGGAGGATAATCTGATATTGTCATGTATACATTATTCTTCTCTTCCAGATTATGGGTGTGATGTGATCTGCTACTTCAAACTCCTACCATCTATGATGGTTCAGGCACTTGAACTGTGAGGCAGAATCAACTCTTTCTTAATTTGTTCTGCCAAAGTGTTTTTGTTAAGATATATATATAACAAATAAGAAGCTATTTACAATTCATAAACACCTATGATTATACAAGGCCCAACACTGAGTGCTGTTGCAAACCCTTTAGCTCTATAATACAACAGAAGTTAAGTTTGTGATAGAAACTCAAGAGAGTACCCTCTGGGAAATACCTAAGGAAGAATGCACAGTGGTCACTGCATTCACATCAGGGTCTACAATGGAGTCACATCCAGATTCAGTCAAGGTCCCTTGAACAGTCACAGGTGCAATGCCAGAATGGCGGAGGGCTGCTTTCAATGGTGCTATGTGATTGTACTGGACTGAAGAAAGGCATCCAACAAAACCCAAGATGTTTACTTTAGCAACTTCTGGGTCCAACCCAAGAGTGTCTGCAATGAAGAGAAAGAAGCACAGGTCTAGTTTTTGAAAAGAATCTATGTGTTTTCCATGACTCTTAACTAAAATATCTGAAACTCTTTTGTTATTCTTTGAATAAAAAGACTTCTTACATATGTCTCTTTCTCTTCTTGTCAACTATACCTTTCCTGCAGGTACATGTACATCTTTGAACTATATCTCATAGAAAATGGCTATGGATACCTCTGCTTAGAAACAAAATTGTTTCAAGTTTCAAATTTTTAATTCATATATTTTATGAACTTTAGAAAGAATAATGAAGCTCTATGATACTACAATCATACTCTAGATATTTTAAAGAATATGCACCTCTGTTTCCATCATAATTTACCTAAGAATGAAGGTGATTAACACAAACAAATCATTATATTCTTTATAACATATAATTCATAATGTTTGGAGGCTGGGAGAATGAAGCCTTGAATGTGGGAGGGCAAAGCTCTGGTTCCCCGACTCCTGCATATTCCCAGTCTCCTCTAGATACAGCACAGAGGAGTCAGGAAAAGACGATTTGGGGTCCATGTGCCTGCAATGAGAAGCCTAAGGCACGGGATCCCTAACTCCCAGACATTCAGACACCTCTTTGTCATTGTTAGTTGGGAAAGGAGTTGGGCCCACATGCCAGTGAGAAGGCCAGGAACAGGGGCTCTCAGACTAGGAGGCAAGAACAAAGGAGGGCCAGAGGCACAGGAGGAGTCCAGGGCAAGGGAAATGGGCAACTCTGGCTTAGTTCAGCAGTGGTGTGATAGAGAGTGTGGAGGAACTATCTGCAGGAAACGGGGGGGGGGGTGCAGATCTGTAGAAAAAGGCTTTCTCCATGCTCCTCATTGTGGTTATTGATGAGAGAGATAGTCCTTGGTTCCAAACTGTTTATTGATTGTTCATCAGTAAATTTGTGCCTACAACCTCCTCAGGATTGACCAGAGATTGAATAATACCTATTGTAGGAAGGGATATCCAGGAAGACAAGCTTATTAAACCATAGGTCCTCTAGATACTCCATTACCATGGAGAACTGTTTTCTGATCTATGTTACCATAGGTCACGTCACTGTTTAGGGAATGTGTTCATGTGACAGGGGCCTGGTGTGAAGCAGGTGAAGCTCCTATTGTTCACTCAGAGGTTCTGCAGCTTTCAACTTTTGGAACCTTACCAAGTTTCCTGACACTTTCCACTGCTCCACAGGAAACTTACTGAAAATTTTCCAACTACAATTATGTACCATTGAATAAATATTATACAAACATTGAATAATTCAGTTGATAACCTACTAAGAACTAACTTCTCTTATTATTGCTTCTGTTCAGTGTGTGTGTGTGTGTGTGTGTGTGTGTGTGTGTGTGTGTGTGTGTTTGTGTGTTTTGGAGGAATACCACCATGTTTATGATTGTGATCTCAGAGACCTGAAGAAGGTTTCAAGTCCCTTATATTGGTTGTAACTCAACAAACATGGATGTTTGGAACTGAATGGAAGTTCCTCTGGAAGAGCAACAATTCAAAGCACTGAGCCCTCTCTCCAGGCCATGCTTCAGTCATTTTTAAACCTGATTGATATTCTAGATTATTTTGCTAAGATTCCATAAGATTTACAAATCCAAAGAAAGATGTCGAAACCCAATCTTAGCCTGAATGCAAAATGACCAGCATTGTTCCAAGTTTTAACATATAGAACAGGACATTGGTAATCCAGGAAAACTATTGAAGCAGGTTTACTGGAGTTTTTATTTACTATTATTATTATTATTATTATTATTATTATTAAAACAAAGTATAAGAAGAGATCCAAAACTTGCTCAAAACAAACTCACTTCTGAAATGTAGTATGACATTAAGTATATGTAAAAAGTCACTTATGATATATAAGTGCCTTAAGTGTCATACAACAAGCCAGGCAGGGCCACCTGACCTTGGCTTGTAAAAGTAATGTGTTGTACGAGAATAAAATATAAATATGGGGAACTGTTTTAAATGAAGATATGAGCAGAGAATACAAGCAAAGTGGTTTTACCTCTCAAGTCCACTGGAGCTGAAACAAACTGAAATGATAACTAGATGAAATGTTCATCTGGGGAGATAGTTCATTCCTATCTGAATTAGATCCCTAGAAACTATGTAAAAGCTACACAAGGCCATGAATACCTATAACTCCATCTGTGGGATGAGACATGGGGTGCATGTGTAGAGGGCAGAATCCTGAGACATGCTTGCTGACAGCTTGCTCCAGGTTAATTGGGAGTCCCTGTCTCCTGAAAATAAGTTGTAGAAGACTAGGCTTGGACAAATATGAGTCTCTGCAAGTGTTTCCCATCTCTCTAACAAGTAATGGTTTCCGTTACACATATTATAGGAGAGAGAGAGAGAGAGAGAGAGAGAGAGAGACAGAGACAGAGACAGAGACAGAGACACAGAGAGAGAGAAGCAGAGAGACAGAGAGACAAAGAGAGAGACAGAGACAGAGAGACAGAGAGAGAGACAAAGAGAGAGACAGAGAGAGAGAGAGACAGAGAGAGAAAGAGAGAGAGACAGAAAGACAGAAAGACAGATAGAGAGGCAGAGAGAGAGAGAGAGAGAGAGAGAGGAGAGAGAGAGAGAGTGAACATTGGCATACCTAGCGCAGGGTGTGGCATATGATATGTAAGCTCCTCCAGAAAAATGAGTAAACTCTATTTCAGAAACTTCGTGCAAGCAGTGAGTGGGCTGATGTTACAAGTGTTGGTTTCCTAGGCCATCTACTGAAATAAAGAAACCTACCAGCAAACACCCTCAAGGAAGTATGCTTCTCTTCTTTCTCTCTTTCTCACATAGAGAGGAAATGTGCTGTGGGGAGTATGAGGTGAATTTAAGAATGTAAGTTTAGTGCAAATCAAAACAACCCTGAGATTTCACCTCACACCAGTGAGAATGGCTAAGATCAAAACTCAGGTGACAGCAAATGCTGGCGAGGATGTGGAGAAAGGGAACACTCCTCCATTGTTGGTGGGGTTGCAGACTGCTACAACCATTCTGGAAATCAGTCTGGAGGTTCCTCAGAAAATTGGACATTGAACTGCCTGAGGATCCAGCTATACCTCTCCTGGGCATATACCCAAAAGATGCCCCAACATATAAAAAAGACACGTGCTCCACTATGTTCATCGCAGCCTTATTTATAATAGCCAGAAGCTGGAAAGAACCCAGATGCCCTTCAACAGAGGAATGGATACAGAAAATGTGGTACATCTACACAATGGAATATTACTCAGCTATCAAAAACAATGACTTTATGAAATTCGTAGGCAAATGGTTGGAACTGGAAAATATCATCCTGAGTGAGCTAACCCAATCACAGAAAGACATACATGGTATGTACTCATTGATAAGTGGCTATTAGCCCAAATGCTTGAGTTACCCTAGATGCCTAGAACAAATGAAACTCAAGACGGATGATCAAAATGTGAGTGCAGATCGCTCATGAGAGACACAGCCAGAATACAGCAAATACAGAGGCGTATGCCAGCAGGAAACCACTGAACTGAGAACGGGACCCCTGTTGAAGGAATCAGAGAAAGAACTGGAAGAGCTTGAAGGAGCTCGAGACCCCATATGTACAGCAATGCCAACCAACCAGAGCTTCCAGGGACTAAGCCACTACCCAAAGACTATACATGGACTGACCCTGGACTCTGACCTCGTAGGTTGCAATGAATATCCTAGTAAGAGCACCAGTGGAAGGGGAAGCCCTGGGTCCTGCTAAGACTGAACCCCTAGTGAACTAGACTGTTGGGGAGAGGGCAGCAATGGGGGAGGGTTGGGAGGAACACCCATAAGGAAGGGAGGGGGAGGGGATGTTTGCCGAAACCGGAAAGGGAATAACATTCAAATGTATATAAGAAATACTCAAGTTAATAATAAAAAAAAAAAAAAAAAAGAATGTAAGTTTAGAAATATGATCATATTTCATTACATACAAATATAAAATTATCTAGAATAGAGAAAGGATGCAATAATACAAAACTCAAATTCTCCCTTGATTATAAGACCTGAATAGTAAAGATTGTGCTGTATAAAACTGAAGAATTAATGAAAACAAAAAACAAGAAAAAACATTTAGATTTGGAAATATATGACTGGACAATTATGGTATCAATGGCTCATGGGTCCCTCCATGTGTGCTCATTGGTTGGTAGTTTAGTCCCAGGGAGCTCTGATATGGTATGACTGGTTGATAATGTAATTCTTCCTATAAGTTTGCAAACCCTTTTAGGTTCTTCAGAATTTTCTCTAACTCCTCCATTAGGGTTGCCCAGCTCAGTCCAATGGTTAGCTCCAAAATCCTCATCTGTATCAGTAGGGCTCTGGCAGGGCCACTCAGGAGATACTTATGTCTGGCCCCTATCAGCAAGTACTTCTTGACATCAACAGTAGTGACTGGGTTTGGTGGCTACATATGGGATTTATTCCCCAGGTTGGGGCAATCTTTGGATGACCTTTTCTTCAGTCCCATCTCCAATCTTTGTCCTTGTATTTCCTCCCATGAAAATATTGTTCTTCCTTCTAAGAAAGACTGAAGCATCGACATTTTGATGTTTCTTCTTCTTTAGCTTCATATGATTTGTGAATTTTTTCTTAGGTATTCCAAACTTTTAGGCTAATATCCAATATGAGTTCACACCATGTGTGTTCTTTGGAACTGGGCTACCACACTCAGTATGATGCTTTTTAGTTCATGTAGAATTTCATCTAGTCGTTGTTTTAATAGCAGAGTAGTCACCATTGTGAAAATAGAAGCAGGCTGACAAAGAAATTAGGAAACAAAAGACCCTTCACAATAACCAAACATATTATAAACATTGATGTTACTCTAACCAAGCAAGAGAATTATCTGTATGACAAGAACTTCAGGGCTCTGAAGAAATAAATTGAAGAAGATCTCAGAAGATGGAAAGATCTCCCATGCTCATGGATTGGCAGGCTTAATATTGTAAAATGTCCATTGTGCCAAAAGTAATCTACAGATTCAATGCAATCCCTATCAAAATTCCAACTCAATTCTTCATAAAGATAGAAAAATCAATTGGAAATTCATTTGTAGTAACAAAAAAAACCCAGGATACCGAAACCTATTCTCAACAATAAAAGAGCTTCTGGGGGAATCACCATCCCTGACCTCAACCTCTATTACAGAGCAATAGTGACAAAAAGTGCATAATATTGGTATAAAGAAAAGCAGATAGATCAATGTAATAGAATTGTAGATCCAGAAATGACTTTACACACCTACAGTCCCTTGACCTTTCACAAAGGAGCTAAAACTATCCAATGGAAAAAAGATAGCATTTTCAACAAATGGTGCTGTTTCAACTGCAGGTCAGCATGTAGAAGAATGCAATTTGACCCATTCTTAACTCCTTGTACAAAGCTCAAGTCCGAGTGGATCAAAGACCTCCACATAAAATCAGATGCACTCAAACTAATAAAAAAGAACGTGGGGAAGGGCCTTCAACTCAGAGACATAGGTGCAATTTTCTTGAACAGTACACCAGTGGCTTATTCTCTAAGATCAAGAATTGACAAATGGCACTTCACAATATTTCAAAGCTTCTGCAAGACAAATGACATTGTCATTAGGACAAAATGGTAAACAATAGATCAGGAAAAGAGCCTACATCCAATAGAGGGCTAATATCCTATACATACAAAACTCAAGAAGTTAGACTCCATAAAATCATGTAACCCTATTAAAAATGGGGTACAGAGCTCAACAATGCATTCTCAACTGAGGAATTCCAAATGGATGGAAGCACCTAAGGAAATGATCTATGACCTTAGTCATCAGGGAAATGCCTATCAAAACAAACCTGAGATTTTACCTCACACCAGTCAGAATGGCTAACATAAAAAATTTAGGTGACAGTAGATGCTGGCAAGCATGTGGAGAAAGAAGAACACTCCTTAATTGTTAGTTGTATTACAAGCTGTTATATTCACTTTGGAAATAAGTCTGGAGGTTCCTCAGAAAACTAGTCATAGTACAACCTGAAGAATCATCTATATCTGGGCATATACCCAAAAGATGCTTCAACATATAACAAGGACACATGGTCTACTATGTTCATAGCAGCCTTAATTATAATACCCAGAAACTGTAAACAATCCAGATAGCCTTCAACTGAGGAATGGATTCAGAAAACATGGTATACCTAACTTTCTTATGTAGCTAAGACATACCTTTCTAGAGATGGTGTCACCAAAAGTGAGCTAAACACTCCTGTTTCAATTATCAGCCAAGAAAATGTCTTATAATTATGGACACAGGGCAATTTGATCATTGGAGACTTCAAATTGAGACATTCACACATGGCTCTGCTCTGTCTGTGTGACTGCTGAACCTAGGGCAGTGTTTATAACATGGAATAAATGGTAAGAATGTTTAAAAAATTAAACAAAGCAGGTACAGAAATAAAGACCATACAAGGGAGAATGTGAAGGGCATAGATACTTTTGGAGAAATAGTCAGGAGCCAAATGAAAATAAGATTCTCCATCTTCCAAGCCACTTTTCTTATACTTATTCATTGTACTGATTTTACTTGACCAAACTGCCTATCTTCTTCCATTTTGTAGGAAGTTTGTCTTTATCAGTTCTCTACCTCTGCCAACTACTACCCAATGCTCCAACAATCTGGCCACTTAAGAATATGAATTTCTGCTTTCATAATAATGCTTTGTCACCTGTAACTTTTCTTCATGAGTTAATTTGTGTTTTTAATATTATTGTTGCTTGAGAAAGAACTGGAAGAGCTTGAAGGAGCTCGAGACCCCATATGTACAGCAATGCCAATCAACCAGAGCTTCCAGGGACTAAGCCACTACCCAAAGACTATACATGGACTGACCCTGGACTCTGACCTCGTAGGTTGCAATGAATATCCTAGTAAGAGCACCAGTGGAAGGGGAAGCCCTGGGTCCTGCTAAGACTGAACCCCTAGTGAACTAGACTGTTGGGGAGAGGGCAGCAATGGGGGGAGGGTTGGGAGGGGAACACCCATAAGGAAGGGGAGGGGGGAGGGGGATGTTTGCCCGGAAACCGGGAAAGGGAATAACACTCGAAATGTATATAAGAAATACTCAAGTTAATAATAAAAAAAAAATAAATAAATAAATAAATAAACTGAGTGACAAACAAACAAACAAACAAACAAACAAAAAAGAACAAAGGGGACAAAAGACACAAAAAAAAAATATTATTGTTGCTTTCTTTAGAACTCTGCCAAGACTGTGTATAGAATGTTTGTCCCCAATAGCCAGATATTTTGGTGACCTAAATCTAAATAAACATTATATTTAAAATTTTGGTGGTTATATAGTATGGATTACACATGCCATTATCTGCTATTAGTATAGTGATTCTAAAATACTTTGCAAGTGTGTACAGATGCATTGAGTCTTTTAATGCTTTCCAGAAGGATTGTTCCACAGTTGGCATGACAATTTTTTTTTTCCATGTGGCAGGATGAATGTCTTTTCTTCAGGAATCCACAGGCTTCTTGTTTATGTATGAAGTCCTGATTCTCTACATTCAACTCGTGATTGTTCTTTAACTCTAACCTCCCTTCCTTTACCTCAATACATACACATCCACACACGCGCGCGTGCTCACACACACACACACACACACACACACATATACACACACGTACATGCATGTATTATGTATATTGGTTAATTTTTCATATTCATAACTTCATAGAAATTATGGCATACTGGCATAAAATTAATAGTTCATTTTTTAAAAATATAAATCTTTTATAATAAAAATTGCTAAATAATTTTAGGGTGTTCAAATGTGTCCATATTTCACAGAATCTAGAACATAATAGGTGTCTTAGGGTCTTATTGCTGTGAACAGACACCATGACCAATGTAAGTTTTATAAAAAACAACATTTAATTGGGGCTGGTTTACAGATTCAGATGTTCATTCCGTTATATCAATGTGGAAGCATGGCAGCATCCAGGCAGGCATGGTGCAGGAGTAACTGAGTTCTATATCTTAACCCAAAGGAAGCCAGAAAATGACTGAACATTCTCAGGCAGCAAGAAGAGGGTCTCCAAGCCCACCCCTACAGTGACACACTTCCTCCAACAAGGCTACACCTTCTAATAGTGCCATTCCCTGGGCCAAGCATATGCAAGCCATCACAGTAGGACTTACATAATTCTTGTTTATTTAAAAATGTTTAATATAATTAGATGTATAGAGAGATGTCTCAATATAAAATAATAATATGTTATTAAAGAAATAGATGAAAGATTAGATAGATAGTGGATTTGTAGAAACATGTGATATAATATTAGAAATGCAATAGCAAAAAGAGACAAGCAAGGTAATTTGGTTACCAAATGCCTAACATAAAGTTTCAGAATGTAATTGCCTAAACATGAGCTTAAAAAGGACAGCAAGATACATTCTAACATGGATGAGGGAAAGCCCACAATGCCTTAATCCCACACAATGAATAAAAGGCAATCAGAATGAGACCAGGAGAAATCCCCTTTACCCAAAAAGAACACATGCAAATTGGTTATCCAAAACTAAGTAGTTGACCCTAGAAATCAATACAACCAGTATTGTACTGACTTAATATGGTGTATTGATGCATCTAGTAATGTATGTGTTCACATAACTATATAAAAACAATAAATTAAAAGAAAAGCCCTGAATTTGAGAGACAGTAAGGAGTAGTATATTTGTGGTTTGGGAGGGATGAAAGACACAGGAAAAATTATGTAACTATAATCACACAAAATAATTGAAAGTATTCCATTTGAGAAACCATTACTTCTGCTTAACAATTCACTGGCTTAATGATTTAATATATGTTAATTGGTTGCCTGACAACAAGAATTATGCACTAGCACCTCAGTGGATATAAGAAAGTGAATGCTGTATTGCAAAGATATTAGCATCATGAAGAAATTTTAAAATTCTAGGTATCATACTCTCAGGGCATATTCAGTATTAAGTATATTTTTCACAGAGAAATTAGTTTTTGAGAGTTTATGCTAATATTTAGAAGTGGTAGCAAAATTCATTTCTTTGGATTAAAGTTACAAAAGGATTTCATACTCCCAAGGCCTTTTCTTATTGATTTAACAGACGGTGAGAGCTGAATGAGGGCCAAGAACTGGTTTATTCATGTTTCTGACTATTTAAAAGAAAATGAGCTCACTAGGGCATTTCATGTTCCAGTAGCAATTCTTTGAACAGGGCTCAAATGAGCTACAGAAACTTAGTAACTTCCCTGAAGTGGGATATCAGAGAGTTTTGAAGTCACTAAAAGTAAAATTCGAACAACGCACCCTCAAAAATTTGGTGCTCATCCCTTTCATAGAATTGGAGTTCAATATATTTTATCCATTAGAATGCCTTTCACATCAGGTGACAATGTTCAATGTACAAAATCTAAATATCAACGATTAATTCTTTCACATTGCAATGTGCCTAAATCCATAAGACAGCTCTGAACATTGTACTTCAGGGTGGCCCCTTAGAGGCCCTCTAAGTCTCACACTTGACTGGAGTGACCATGCAGTCCCAGGAAACACTGGAATAAAATAAAATGATAAACCAGGGGCTGGGGAAATGGCTTAATCAGTAAAGGAATTACAGTCAAATGGAAGCACCAAAATTTGCTACTAGGACCTAGGACAACTAGATCTAATTTAAAACCACATAAGAATTTCTCCACAGATATGCCCAGAGCATTGTCTCTGAGATGATTCTAGAATCTGTCAAGTTGAATATCTAGTTAAAAAAACATCAAAGGGAGTATTAACTCTCAAGTCACAAATAGAAGAATATGATGGACAGAGCCAGTGAATCCCTTGACTTCTCAATGGAACTAGTGACATCTGAGGGATGGCTACTGCCTTAAAGTCACATTGGCTCAGTCACTTTTTATTGTATGCCTTATGCTTAATTTAGAACTTGAAGATTGGACCAGTGACACATGAGGGATCACTGCTGCCCTCAAGTTACCATTGCTTCTTATTTTTAACTCATAAATTTCACTTTGAGCATGGACATTTCTTAAAAATGGGAACACCATGTTTCTTCATTTTCTATTTGATTGTGTGGGTCACAAAAATCACAAATTCCTTTTTTCACATTATTTGATGGAACATATGCATGAGGACAAGCACTTAACATGGTCTAAATGCAACATTTCATTGAGTTCAAGTTTATAAGAACTCTTAACATTAGGCCTAGTACCTCATTTTGGCTGTGAACATTACAAGACATGCACATTTTTTCCTAGATTTTTGCTCCATGATCTAAAAACCATAGCATTTTTTTGGGGGGGATAAAATAATATAAAAGGCTGCAGCCACCATCTCTCTTTCAGTTATTTATAAGAAGAGCATATTACCCCCTGAATAAATTAATTTCCCAATTCATCAAGAAGCCATGAAGAACCATCATCCTAATTCCTTGGGCTTGAGGGTCTGCTTATAGTTATTTTACCAAGTACAGACAGGTTGTCATCTTAAGGGATAATTTGGAAATGGTCATAAGTTTGAAAAGGGAGGAAACTAAATAGAGAGGGTAGACATGGGAAATTCTATCTTTCCTTTTCTTTATCCTTTCCTTCATAGGTAAGGAGAAGGGGTGGAAGAGAAAAAGGGGAATGCTGTATTATTATAATAAATTAGATATATGGAATGGATTATTAAATTAATTCTTTAAAATATAATTGTACTATATAGCTATTATATTATATTGATAAAATATTTATAATTGATTCAAAATTAAAGGTATGATTTCTCACATTGGTATAGAATTTATATATTGAAACAGATTTAAGGTTTCCATTGGTATAAATGTTTTATTTTGATACAATATTTGAAATTAATATTGCTTCTCTTAGCTAGACATTGTGATTATGCAACATGTAACTCAATTAAGAATGCAGGTCTTTTACACAGTCCTTCTATACCTGCTATTACAAACTGATTAGGAGGATTAATTAACACAAGTTAAGCACGAGATCGTATACTCGGGGTTATATTAGATTCTGATTTAGTTATAATGAGGTGATTTCAATACTATTCAAATAGAAAGAGCTAGAGGTAGTCAAGTTTAAACAATCCATATATTCTTTATATAGATAAATAGTCTTTAAAAGTATTAGAAATCAACAAATTATAAGATTTATACTCATTTCATTTAAATTAGATTTTTTTACTAAGAGACATGTCTACTCCTTTAATGGCTCAGAGAATGTATTGTAGATCATTACCTCCATATTGAGCTACTTCAGTGTGGCAAGATAGCCACTGGACAAGAATTTCCCCATTTCATCTACAGACAAAAACTACTGTCCAGGAAAGGATGCAAAATGCCAAATAGCTGACAGCTTAGTTATATCAAAAAAGGGTAAACTAGTCCTTCCTGATTCCTGTTTCACTTAAGGTCTGTCAGATGGTTCTGGGCCAGAGGCTAAAGATAAATACTCCAACATTTTGAGAAATAGGTGACTCTCCAGGTAATCAGTTTTCTCTACAGATTGGTTAAGTTTTACAAGGCATGTTTTTATGCTTCCCACATATCCGTATAACATTTATTAATTCTTGGATCTCTGATGGGGCTGAAGTCTTGTTACAGTCTCACAATAAACCTTAAGTTGCTTAGCCTCAAGGAAGATGATATACATTAAAAGAATGGTTTTCCGATTGTAATGCAAGTTAAAATGAAAACATAATTCAAGCATAGAATTGTAAATGCTTTAAGTTATTTTGGTTTGCCCTGAAGTTATCTGTATTTTGATGCGAATTCCACTGCCCCTAGGACAGCTGCCTAGTCACGTACTCAGGAATCAGGTGACTTGATCAGAACATTTTCCCCATTGAATTTGTAAAGTACAGGTGAGGGGCAGGTACAGGATAGAAGGAGGCCTGTCATTAGAGGAAAAGGAAGGATGGGCAGGAGAGAAGTTTAAAGGAAGAGGAGATGAGATGGAGAGAGGGGCTGAGAAGCCGTGGCAGGACAAGATAGCAGGTGATGTTAAGATTCTGCTCTGTGTATTTACAGGTTGTTATTAATGTTCTCAAGGGATGGATAGTACCGGGCATTGTATGTTTAAGTGGGCAATTATATCTTACCAATTGGATATAAGATTATTGTGCTGTGTGTTCCTTTATGTGAGGGTTTGATTGTAGGAAAATGTGTGGCTGGGCTTTGTTTTTGTCAAAATATCTAGCAGATATCTTGGGGCATCGAGGTGTAGACCCAGCAGGGTAAAAGACCAACATTACCATTTTTTTTTTTACCATTTTATTTTTATATTTTTACAACAACATTAAGTGAGGATGGATGCT
This sequence comes from Rattus rattus, assembly GCF_011064425.1. Classification (NCBI taxonomy): domain Eukaryota; kingdom Metazoa; phylum Chordata; class Mammalia; order Rodentia; family Muridae; genus Rattus; species Rattus rattus. The sequence continues at coordinate 81,050,517 of NC_046163.1, forward strand.
AGAATAATTTGCCTAAATTGTCAAAATTGATGGATTGAATGTTATTAATGGATACCATGCATTATAGTTTATATCATTATTGTAAATACAATCAATGTATATCTGAGAGAAAAGGCTTTTTTAATAGATGTAAAGGGGAAAATGTTGTGGATTTTATTTAATAATTGTGTTATATTAATTGGGTTCTCAAATCTGGAGGAGAAACCCACATGTAAGATGCTAATGAATCTAGACAACAGTTGGTTATGGTGGTAATTCAAGTTGCCAGAGGACAAAGAATGGACAGAAAGATGGAGGCAGGACTTAAGACTTGAGAGCAAGGGGACCTGGAGAAGAAGCAGAATAACCATATCAGGAAAGAAAGATTGTGCCTCAGAAGTACAAGACCAAGAGACTGACAACATGTAAAAGTCAGGAATTATGGGCCTAAAGGGTTGAAAGCCAGGGTCTGCAATGGCCATGATAAAATATAGATTTTAGAAACTAATAATTCAGGGTTATCAGAGGAAAAAGCCACAGAGAGGTTTGGAAGTACCCAGTCATCAAGTTGATTATGGCATATTTAAATATAAAGTTGTGTGTGCACGTGTGTGTGCATGTATGTGTCTTTCATTTACAAATCCAGAACATTGGGGCAGATATGAGGAACTTGTGTCACTGTCACCAGAGAGATTATAGTGGATTTATCAACTAAAACTACACACAATATTGTATTTCTAGGGGGTTGGGGGTTTAGCTCAGTGGTAGAGCGCAAGGCCCTGGGTTCGGTCCCCAGCTCCGAAAATAAAAGAACCAAAAAAAAAAAAAATTGTAATTCTAGTCAGTAAGGGTCTGTGATTTAGAAATTATTTTATTTCTTATTATTTTTATACCTTGAGAAAGTTGTCATTTAGCCAAGTGTCATTTAAGCTCCACAAATAATCATTTATGACCTTGAGTTCCTAATGTATAGTTTCCCCAAGTCATATACTGGAGAGTGCCACTATGGCTGTTTCATGCAATGCTGCAAGCCTATCTAGCTCCTATGCATATCAGACAAGCACAGGACCAGTGAGCTACATCCCTGCCCAAGCATAAACACAAATTGAAATTAACTCTAAAAAGTCTATGCATTTCTACTCAAATATCATATCATAGCAACACAGTGTTGTGGCTAGTTTTTATGTCAACATGGCATAGGTTAAAGTTATTTAAGAGGAGGAAGCCTCAAATGATAAAATGTTTTCATTAGGTCAGGCTATAGGAAAACTTGTAGGACACTTTTTAATTAGTCATTGATGTGGGAGGTACTAACTCATTATTACTTGTGCCATTCCTGGAATGGGGGTTCTATAAGAAATCAGGCCAATGCTCTCCCAGGAACTAGATAAAAGGACTTAAGATAAGGCCCTTAGATATGCAATTCCCAACCTAGTAAAGATAACAGAAAACTTCTCCTAGGAACTAAACAGAACACAAAGTTAAGCAATCTTGAGAGACAGGAAGCTTCTTGTGATTTTCCAATGACACCATCCCTGCCCCCTTGGGTTGTGGTTTCTCCCTTTAAATACCCTTTCTCCCAGCCTCTCAGGGTCGAACTCCTGTGCCCCTGCGTGGGATACGAGTCTTGACCCCAGTGCACTGGTTCCTATCGATAAACCTCATGTGATTAAAGCAAAAAAAAAAAAAAAATCAGGCCAAAAACACCATGATGAACAAGGCTACAGCAACATTCTCCATGGCCCTTGCATCAGTTCCTGCCTCCATATTTTTAACTTGACTTCCTGTCTGACAATATTCCATGATGAATGGTTATATGGAAATGTGAGTAAAATGTGATACATCTAAGTTGCTTTTAGTCCCAGTATTTCATCATGACAATAGAAACCCTGACTAAAACACAAATGAACAGAATTGTGGGGTATTTCTGTGACAGACCTAACCATGATATATGGGGGATTGTGGAAGGGCTTTAAAATTTTTCATGGGCAAAGCCATTGAGTGGTCAAACTTTAATGAGCTTTTCTGTGGAACTTTAGAAGACAGAGTGTTGTAAATAGTGAAGAGAGCAAAAACGTGGGTTATAAAATTCCAAAGGGAAATTTGAGAGGCACTTACAATGTCTATGCATGTTTTAAATTAAAAATCTGTGGGTAGTAAAGTAGGTGTGAAGTACTGGATATGATTAGCAAGATACAGAAACTGCTAAAGTGAAAACATTCTTTCGTGGGGACAACTAATGCTGGCCATCTAGAGCTCAGAAATTAGTGATGATGAAGAAAAGACCAGTGTCTTTGAAGTAAAGTGTATTTCCTTGAGGTTAGCAGACAGAAACTGTGTTCAGAAGCAGTCAAGTTTGTACCTCATACTGGGAGACAAATTTGATAGTGCATCATTCTTCTAGATAGTAGTAGTTTTGTAGGCATTAAAATGTCATGGAGTTCATCTGAGCTTGCCATTGGGAGGCAGGGCTAGTATCCTTAAAGCGGGTCCATTAGAAGCTATTGGTGAAAGTGCTGTCCCATTGCAGAAGACCTCTGTGTTTGGAAAATATCTGAAACAAGAAATATCTCCCAAATTGCAGCAGCCATGATATGCAGCACTCTTGAGCCTAAGGGACTAGGCATGTAGGATGCAGAGAGTGGAACCAGAGGAGTGTCCTCTGCAGTAACTTTGAATATCATAAATGGATCTGAGACATTGGAAGCTGAGTTTCATAGTATTGTGTTTGACATTGCTTTGAACCCTAGTTTTTCATCCTTGGCATAGAAAAAAATATTCAATTTAATTTAATTTTTTTTTTAGAAACACACAGTTAAGGGAATAAAAATTTAAAGACAGTTTGGAATTTTATACAGATTTTGAATATTTTTCTTCACTTTAAAAAGTCAAAGTTCATTTTAATAAAGCCATGAACTTGAAAACTTCCTTTAAGCTACAAAGCTAGGTAAAGAATAGTTTGTTCTTCAAAAGCATCTCATGTGTTCTCAGTTAATTACTTAACTAAATCCTAAATCTAGGCCCTCAGAATGCACACCAGCACTGCAAACTGCTCTGGTCTGTCAGACTGCAGTGCCCTGCTTCCATCATAGCTGAGGAGAGGTGCTTGGAAAGAAGCAGGGATGAAGGCAACCAAGAACAGTTACCGCACAGATAGGTAAGGCTACAAGTGAGCTCTGCCCTGCACCACTGACACAGCCTGGAGGTATGAGGTGGGGAGGTGGTGGGCTGCAGCTGAACTCAAGAGAAATGGTTGTACAGCACATCCCCAGCTTGAGGTGAGTAAGAAGGCTGTCACCACTACATTTTACAGGTGGCCTTCCCCTTGACAAACAAGGAGGCAGTTTAAAGGAGTTCGGAGAGGTGTTTACAGTGGCACAGTCTATGAGATAGCGACAGAAGGAAAGCAGCAAAGGTGGAAAGCAGTGGTCCTGACAGAGGAGGCTAAGGGTCTACATCAAAACTTTCAGAAGCCCAGAGAGCCAGAAAGACAAAGAAAAACCATTAGAAGTTACAGTCTGCGTTCCTAAGGTACTAGTGGCTTCTGTTTAAGGGACAGTAAAGGCTTACCACAATCTAGAGGTAGTTTTTACTCAAGGATGATGGCATCACTAGACTGTGTCCTTTAACATCAATATGTGGTTCTTGTACTAAATGTAGTCCGATGAGTCTGCTGCATTTCCTAAGAAACTGAACAAAGTTTTACCAAAATGCAAGGATGGAAACAAAACAAAACTGTCAATATTAGCACACAGTCTGACGAGTTGTGCATTACCTCAGAAACAAAGATTTTGAATAATTTAAAGAAACATTTAACATTTGAGTGTTTGACTTTATAACAATGTGGGAAATTTTAGGTTTATACTGTATTTTATATTGTGATGTTCTTAATATGTTATATAACTTAGGAATGAACAAAAAAGGAAAGGTTATAAATTATCAGTAATGTATTTATGTCAAGTTGACATGGAATCAATTACAGTGACTAATACTTATTTCAAATTGATATAAGAAAGTGTTATATGAGAACATAGAACTCCCATTGAGAAAATGTTTTCATAATGATGTAGGCAAGCATGTAGGGCATTTTTGTAATTTGTGATTGATATGGAATGATCCAGGCCATAATTGTATGAGCTAGTCTTTTACTTGTACTTTTGGGTTCTCTAAGAAAGTAGTCTAATCAATCAGTGAGGAACAAGGCAGTAAGCAGCACACCTACATGGCCACTTCTCTTTCCAAATTACTGAGCAGTTTTAGTTCCTACATTGTTTTCCCTCATATACTGTTATACCTCCCCTTCCCCCATCCACCCCCATATTGCCATTGGTCATGGTGTTTTGTCCACAGCAATAAAAAAGTACCTGGAATACTTGGAAAGCTATACATTTGCTCCAAAGATGTTACACATACTTACTTAAAAGCAATCAAGCCTACATAGGGTTGGAAAAGGGGCCCAGGGTTAGCAGCTCTTGTGTACCAAGGTCAATTACTTCTTCTAGCATATCCATAGCTCCCTGAAAACTCCATCTCACTTTCTTGTTTCAAACATATTTTATTCAGTGACTTCCTTTTGTATTGCAATAGCTAAAACACTAATTGTTGAGAAGGTAACTACAATCAAAGAGGGAGAAACCTAACTAGGAATGCCTTGGGCTTTTTTTTTTTTCTTTCTTCTATCTTTATTAAGTTGAGTATTTCTTATTTACATTTTGATTGTTATTCCCCTTCACGGTTTCCTGGCCAACATCCGCCTAACCCCTCTTCCTCCCCTTCTCTATGGGTGTTCCCTTCCCCTTCTTCCCCCCATTACCACCCTCTCTCCAATAACCAGGTTCACTGGGGGATTCAGTCTTGGCAGGACCAAGGGCTTCCCCTTCCACTGGTGCTCTTACTAGGCCATTCATTGCTACCTATGAGGTTGGAGCCCAGGGTCAGTCCATGTATAGTCTTTGGGTAGTGGCTTAGTCCCTGGAAGCTCTGGTTGGTTGGCAATGTTGTTCATAGGGGGTCTTGAGCCCCTTCAAGCTCTTCCAGTCCTTTCTCTGATTCCTTTAATGGGGATCCCATTCTCAGTTAAGTGGTTTGCTGCTGGCATTCGCCTATATATTTGCTGTATTCTGGATGTGTCTCTAAGGAGAGATCTACATCCAGTTCCTGTCAGCCTGCACTTCTTTGCTTCATCCATCTTATCTAGTTTGATGGCTGTATATGTATGGGCTACATGTGGGGCAGGCTCTGAATGGGTGTTGCTTCTGCCTCTGTTCTAAAATTTTCCTCCCTATTCCCTGCCAAGGGTATTCTTGTTCCCCCTTTAAAGAAGGAGTGAAGCATTCTCATTTTGGTCATCCTTCTTGAGATTCATGTGTTCTGTGCATCTAGGGTAATTCAAGCATATGGGCTAATAGCCACTTATCAATGAGTGCATACCATGTGTGTTTTTCTGTGATTGGGTTACCTTACTCAGGATGATATTTTCCAGTTCCATCCATTTGCCTATGAATTTCATAAAGTCATTGTTTTTGAGAGCTGAGTAATATTCCATTGTGTAGATGTACCACATTTTCTGTATCCATTCCTCTGTTGAAGGGCATCTGGGTTCTTTACAGCTTCTGGCTATTATAAATAAGGCAGCTAGGAACACAGTTGAGCATGTGTCTTTGTTATATGCTGGGGCATCTTTTGGGTATATGCCTAAGACAGATATAGCTGAGTCCTCAGGTAGTTCAATGTCCTCCAGACTTATTTCCAGAATGGTTGTACCAGTCTGCAATTCTGTCGTGGGCTTTTGAAACTCCAAAGTTCACCCCAATTGGCATATCTCCTGGAACTGATCCACAATCCCAAAATATGCCCATTTATTGTTGACAAAATATTCAAATATATGGTGTATGGAGCTCAATCTCATTAAGACCACTACAATAGTTAATATATAGTGAACCTTTCCCCTCCATATTCATCCTGGAGATGATCAAGACATTGTGTTCAGTGTCTTCCCATAACAGGACTTGTTGTAATTTGGAGTTGGCAGTTGAAAAAAGACAGATGGAAGCAGAAACTTCAGGTTTCTTGAAAAGATCAATCATGATTAATGATGATTTTCTGGAGGACACAGGTAAACAGATGTGATGCTAAAGCAGGTATATCAAAAAAATGCATGATGTTAAGAAGGAATATAAATATAAGCCAACAGAAAAATGATGACACTGGATGGTATTGATGTGCCTTGCCATATTTTACAAGTAATTGTTTTCCATGGCATAGAATGAAATCCACCAAAACACTTGCATTGGGTTTCTGGTGACTTCTTGCCATTTTCACAGACTCAGGCAGATTAGGAGAGTGAAGTTGAAGTTTCTGGTTCTGTCAGCTGATACAGACTCACCTGGAGTTTTCATAAGGGAAGACCCACAGGAGGACAAATGACATATGAAGGGAGTATAAATAGAACTAAATGGACAGTGATGGGAGTTGCATATCTACCTTTGCAATGCTATATTTGTTTTACATCTTCATCTTCACTTATCTTCACTTCCTTGAGAGAGGCAAAACAGAGAACTCTTGGCATCCTTGATGGTTTTGGTTGTTTTTGCTGACTTGTTCCAATTCGGTGGAAGCCTAGCTGTTTCTTCTGCTGGGTGGTGCCAGTGTGGCTGATTCATGTTTTCTATCCTGATACTACTGAACTGGACTGCTGGTAAACTGACAATTGGAGCCTGAAATCACCTTCAAGGATCTATTTCTAAACAGTATAAACCAGAGATATAAGGCTACTTCTTGTTCAGCATGCCATTGGTGATTTCTGAATGATATTTATAATGAATCAAGCTGCTGCTGATGATTCATATGAACTGAACTATAGACAATGTTGATTGCATTTGCTCCAAGGAAATATTTCTAAATAGATCCACTTCCCTAATACCCTAATACCTTTCATTTGCACTTCCTCTGTTGGATGGTGGGCTAGATGGGGGATTACAGCATTTTAAGAAGCGTAATTAAAAGTAATTCATGAAAAATCTAACCATACAACTGACATTGGGATATTCCCCGCAGAACTTTTTTCTGGAGGTTTTTGTTTTGTTTTGTTTATGTTTGGTTTGGTTTTTGTATCATTGTGTGTGTTTGTTTGTTTGTTTGTTTGTTTTAAAAAGGGTAGGGAGTTTTGTCCTTCAAAGGGAGATAGTGAAATGGTATTGTTGAAATTTGGGGTGCTCATTTCATTTTTTATTTATTAACATTTTGTTTAATATTAAATTACATAAAAAGGGATATGGAATTATGTGCAGACAAAAACAACCAGACAGGTCCCAAAAGACAAAACATGATGACACTTGTGTTTCTAAAGTCAACAGAATTCAATGAGTTGGCTTCATACTCATATTCTCCCATATCATTCTGCTGACTGCATCCTTAATACACTAAGAGCTAGAGAATAGCACCTACTTCACAGTGTACCAGAGACATATTTAGTAAAAACATAACCATCAAAATTTGGAAGTTCCATTTACAGTGGCTTTGCTAGATCCCTTATGAAGTCCATTCCCTTTAATGTTCATAAATTATTTCAACCTCAGAAACTGAGATTGGTAGATGAGTCAGTGGATGAAACACTTACTGTTTAAGCATAATCTTTATAACTCACAAAAACCTTCATATGGGTGAAAACATGAAGATAGAATAGAATCCCAGTGTTATTCCTTTGAGACAGGAAACAGTAATAGGAGGATCTATGGAAGCTTTCCAGCCAGGTAACCTGCTGTAGTTAGTGATGAACAAGAGAATCTTCTACTAAGGAAGTAGAAGCCAGGGGACAATATCCCAAATTGTCCTCTGACTTCCTCACACATCTATGGCTAGCACAAGTGCTGAGAATTCACCCAAGTAACAAACACACACATGCATTTAGATACACAGAACACAGAGATGCCAACCATCATCCACTTTGCAGTTTTCTTTCTCAGTTTTCTGTTGATTGCACCAGACCTGAATCATAAGAAAATTCAAACTGAACCTATAGTGAAAATGAAATTATAGTCTTTAAAATGTGTGTTTTAGTGAATATACTTTTTATTAATAGTATAGCTGTCCCATTTGTCATCCTCTATAAGATGCATGGAGTATTCAGGATTCTCACTTACCTATCCTTACAGTGCTACCAAGGAAGATGCTGTAGACTTGAAATTCAAATGGAAGAACTCCTAGAATTGAGCAACCCTGCTCTTTAATAGGCACCCTTAGAACCTGTATCAGCTTACCAGATCAAAAGCATCTGAAGGTTTTGTTTTGTGATTTCTCATTGATTTGTGACTTCCAGGTTTCATGCAAGATGAGCTGGAACTTTTCTTCTTTCAATATGGTTTTGTAGGGTCAGTTGGTGATAGGATGCCAACTGGGCAAATACTTAGCTCATTTAGCTCTTAGAAATAATACTTTTTATATGTTAAAGCATTGAGCTATCAAGTTACCAAATGATAGTTAGTTAATATTAGCTGTAAAAATAAATTATGTTCAATGTGCTAGGAATGCCATCTTATTTCCAATTTAGCATTTTATAAGCATAGTTACTTTCAATCTAACATTAACATGTTTCATATTATAAACACTACATTTTTCCTATACCGTGAAGTCATTTCTGTGGAACACAATAATAACAATCCTTTAATTCTGACTTCTATAAGAAATAGATTAAGACTTGGTCTGGGAATAGGCTAAGTAATCTACCACTTGCCTATCAAATGGAGGTTGTGAATTCAATCTCTACTCAGAAAAGTTTCCATCAACTGTAATGTTGTTGTAGTTGTTATGAATTTGTGTTTTGTTTATCTTTGGAACCTTCAGCCTTTATTAATTCTGAGATCTATCACTTCTCCTGAGAGGAACAAGTAAAACAAAAGATTTGAAATACTCAGATGAGCTGATTCTGGTGAATGCCCAATCGTGTTTCATGAGGAATCTCCAGAAAGAGATGGCATTATTCAAATGATTGACATGCATAAATATGTTTCTTTCCCACTTTGAAAAGTGTTACTTTATCTTTCTGGTTTCTATGTGTTTGTATGTACATGTTTGTGTACATGGTTGTTTGTCTGAATATACAAATGTGTGTGTTAGTATACATACATACATATATATACATATATATGCGTGTGTGTGTATGTGTGTATGCATGTATGTAAGTATATGTATATGTATGTAAGTATGAGTGTGTGTGTTTGTGTGTGTGTGTGTGTGTGTGTGTGTGTGTGTGTGTGTGTGTGTGTGTGTGTGTGTGTGTATACCAGAAAATAATCCTAGCCTTCAGTGCCCAGGCATTGTACATATTTTTTATCTTTTATTTAATTTTGTTTCTTTTTTTTTTCAGAATTGTATTATTGTCCTGGGGTTCCCAAAAAAAATCAGGCTGGCTGAACAGACAGCTGTAGTTATCCACTCTGCTTCCGCAGAAGATGTATTGAAATATGCGCAACTTTGTCTGGCTTATTCAATGCAGGTTCTGATGCTTACATCCAAGGTAATTGCTTTATTTGCTGATTCACCTAACCAATTCAAAATATGACTTACATTTTTTTCTTATTTTTTAATTGAAAAACTTTTATTTATATTTCAAATGTTCTTCCCTTTCCTGGTTTTCACACCATAAGTCTCCTATATCATCCCCTTCCCTTTTTTCTATAAGGGTGTTCACACACCCCAACCACTCCCCATTCTGGCCTATTCCCCCAGACATTCCCCTGTAGTGGGGGTACAGTCTTGGCAGGATCAAGGGCTTCTCCTCCCATTGGTACCCAACAAGTCGATCCTCTGCTACACATGCAGTTGGAGCCATGGGTCTGTCCATGTGTAGTCTTTGGGTACTGGTTTAGTCTCTGGGAGTTCTGGTTGGTTGGGTTTGTTGTTCTTACAGGGTTACAAGTCCTGTCACCTCCTTCAATCCTTTTTTAAATTCCTCCAATGGGGATTCCGTTCTCCGTTCAATAGTTTGCTGCTAGCTTTCTCCTCTGTCATGCTCTGCCTGAGGCTCTCAGTACACAGCTATATCAGGTTCTGATCATCATGTACTTTATGGCTTCATACATATTATGTAGTTTTGGTTTCTGTATTTATATGGGCTGGATCCCCTGTTTGGGGAGTCTCTGAATGACCTTTCCTGTAGTCTCTGCTCCAAACTTTGTCTCCATATCCACTTCTATAAATATGTTTGTTCACCCTTCTAAGAAGGACAGAATCATACACACTTTGTTTGTCCTATTTCTTGAGCTTAATGTGGCCTGTGGACTGTAACTTGCATTATTCCAATTTTTTGGGCTAATAGTCACTTATGAGTGCATACCATGTGTGTATTTTTGTGATTGAGTTACCACACTCAGGATGATATTATCTAGTTCCATCCATCTGCCTATGAATTTCATGAAGTCATTGTTTTTAATAGCTGAGTAGTACTCCATTGTGTAAATGTACTATGTTTTCTGAATTCATTCCTCTGTTAAAGGGCATCTGGGTTGTTTACAGCTTCTGACTATTATAAATAAGGCTACTGTGAACATAGTGGAGCATGTGACTTTGTTGTATGATGGAATACTGTTTGAGCATATGCCCAGGAAAGGTATAGCTGGGTCCTCAGTTAGTGGAATGTTCAATTTTTTGGGCAACCTCCAGACTGATTTCCAGAGTAGTTGTACCAGTTTGCAATCCCACCAACAATGGAGGAGTGTCCCTTTTTCTCCACATCCTTGCCAGTAACTGTTGTTGTCTTAGTTTTAGATCTTAATCATTCTGATTGGTGTGAGGTCAATTCTCAGGGTTGTTTTGATTTACATTCCCCTGCTAACTAAGGATGTTGAAGAATCCTTAGGTAGTTCTCAGCCATTTGATATTCCTCAGTTGATAATTCTTTGTTAATTCTGTACCCCATTTTCAATAAGGCTGTTTGATTCTCTGAAGGCTAACTTCTTAAGTTCTTTGTATATTTTGCAAGAGGGCGATAGCCCTCTCTCAGATGTAGGAATGGTAAAGGTCTTTTCCCAATCTGTTGGTTATGTTTATCCTAATGACAGTGTCCTTTGCATACAGAAGGTTGTAGTTTTATGAAGTCCGGTTTGTTGATCCTTGATCTTAAAACATAAGCCATTGGTGGTTTGTTTTTTTTTTTTTTTTTTTCAGGAAATTTTCCCCAGGGTTCCAGGTTTTCCATAATCTTCCCTACTTTTTCTTCTATTAGTTTGAGTGTATCTAGTTTAATATGGAGGTCCTTGATCCACTTAAACTTAAGGATTATACAATGCAATAATAATGGATCAATTTACATTCTTCCACATGCCGACATCTAGCTGGACCAGCACCATATCTTGAAAATGCAATCTTTTTTCCATTGGATGGTTTGATATCCTTTGTCAAAGATCAAGTGACCATAGGCATGTTAGTTCAATTCTGAGACTTCAATTCTATATCACTGATCTAACTGAGTGCCTCTGTACCAATACCACACAGTGTTTTTTGTTTGGTTGGTTGGTTTGTTTTTTATCACTCTTATTCTGTAATACTGCTTGAGGTAAGGTGTGACGATAACTCTAGAACACCTTTTTATTGTTGAGGATTGTATTTTTCTATCCTTTGCTTTTTCTTATTTCAAATGAATTTGCAACTTGCTCTTTGTATCTCTGTGAAGAAATGACTTGCAATTTTGATGGAGATTGCATTGAATCAGTAGACTGCTTTTGGCAAAATGATCATTTTTACTATAATAATCCTGCTAATACATGAGTATGGGAGGTCTTTCCATCTTCTGAGATCTTCACTTTTTTTCTTCAGAGATTTGAAGTTCTTGTCACACAGATCTTTCACTTGCTTGGTTAGAGTCACACTGAGGTATTTTATGTTATTTGGGACTATTGTGAAAGGAGTCATTTCCCTAATTTCTTTCTCAGCCTGCTTATCCTTTGAGTAGAGAAAGACTACTGATTTGTTTGAATTAATTTTATACCCAGCCAATTTGCTGAAGTTGTTAATCAGGCTTCATAGTTTTCTTGTGGAACTGTTGGGGTCACTTAAGTATACAATCATATCATCTGCAAAGATTGATAATTTAACATATTCCTTTCCAATTTTTACCCATTTGACTTTCTTTTGTTGTCTGATTGCTCTGGCTATTATTTCAAGTACTATATTCAATAAGTAGGGAGAGAGTGTGCAGCATTGTCTAGTCCATGATTTTAGTGTGATTGCTTCAAATTTCTCTCCATTTGATTTAATGTTGGTTAGTGGTTTGCTGTATATTTCTTTTACTATGTTTAGGTATGGGCCTTGAATTCCTCATCTTTCCAAGACTTTTATCATAAAGGGGTATTGAATTTTGTCAAATACCTTCTCAGCATCTAATGAAATGATCGTGTGTTCCCCCCCACTTTGAGTTTGTTTACATAGAGGATTATGTTGATAAGTTACCATATATTGAACCATCACTGCATCTCTCAGCCTACTTGGTAATGATGAATGATCATTTTCATGTGTTCTTGGATTCTGTTTGAGAGAATTTTATTGAGTATTTTTGCGTGAATATTCATAAGGGAAATTGGCCAAAAGTTCTCTTTCTTTGTTGGTTCTCTGTCCGATTTAGAAATAAGCATAATTATGGCTTCATAAAAGGAGTTGGGTAGTGCTAATTCTGTTTCTATTTTGTGGAATATTTTGGATAGTATTGATATGAATTCTTCTAGGAAGGTCTGATAGAATTCTGTACTAAAGCCATCTGGTCCTTCGAATTTTTTTTAATTCGGAGATTTTTATAAATGTGTCTACTTCTTTAGTAGTTGCGTAATTGTTTAGATGAGTTATCTGATCCTGATTTAACTTTTGTAATTGGTATCTGCTAGAAAATTTGCCATTTCCTCTAGATTTTCCAGTTTTCTTGAATATAGGATTTTGTGGTGGATCTGATGATTTTATGAATTTCCTCATATTCTGTTCTTAAGTCTCTCCTTTCATTTCTGATTTTGTTAATTTGGATACATTCTCTGTGTCCTCTCCTTAGTCTGGCTAAGTGTTTTTCTGTATTGTTGATTTTCTCATAGAACCAGCTCATGGATTTTTTGATTCTTGGCATAGTCCTTTTGGTTTCTACTAATTTGATTTCAGCTCTGAGTTTAATTATTTCCTGCCTTCTAATCCTCTAGGGTGTATTTGTTTCTAATTGTTCTAGAGATTTGATTTGTGCTGTCAAGCTGCTAATGTATGCTCTCTCCAGGTTCTTTTTGGAGGCACTCAGAGCTTTGAGTTTTCCTCTAACCACTACTTTCATTGTGTCCCATATGTTTCGGTATGTTTTCCCTTAATTTTCGTTAAATTCTAAAAAAAAGTCTTTAATTTTATTCTTTATTTCTTTCTTAACCAAGTTATTATTGAGTATAGTGTTTTTCAACCTCCATGTATATGTGAGCTTTCTGTCATTATTACTGTTATTGTCTGTGGTGATCTGATTGGATATAAATGATTATTTTGATCTTTCTGTATCTGTTGAGGTCTGTTTTATGAACCATTATATGGTCATTTTTGTAGAAGGTACCATGAGGTGCTGAGTAAAGTATATTCTTTTGTTTTAAGATGAAATGTGCTATAAATATCTGTTAAATCCATTTAGTTCGTGACCTCAGTTAGGGTCTCTATGTCCCTATTTATTTTCTGTTCCATGATCTGCCCACTGATGAGAGTGGCATGTTGAAATCTCTACTATTATGGTGTGACGTCCAATGTGTGCTTTGAGCTTTAGTAAGGTTTCTTTTATAAATGTAGTTACACTTGCATTTGGAGCATAGATATTCAGCACTGAGAGTTCATCTTAGTGGATTTTTTCTTTGATGAATATGAAGTGTTCTACATTACCTTTTTTTTAATAACTTTTAGTTGAAAGTCGATGTTATTTGATGTTAGAATGGCTACTGCAGCTTGTTTCTTGGTACCATTTGCTTTGAAAAATAGTTTCCCATTCTTTACTTTGAAATAGTGTCTGTCTCTGTCCCTTGAGTGTGTTCCCAGTAAACAGCAAAATGCTGGGTCTTCTTTATGCATCCAGTCTGTTAGTCTATGCCTTTATATTGGGGAATTGGGTACATTGATATTAAGAGATATTAAGGAATAGTGATTGTTGTTTCCTGTTATTTTTGTTTTTAGAGGTGGAGTTATGTTTTTGTCTCTCTTCTTTTGGTGTCATTGCAAGATTACTTTCTTACTTTTTCTACGTTGCAGTTTCCTTCTTTTGTTGGAGTTTTCCATCTATTATCCTTTGTAGGGCTGGATTTATTAAAAGATATTGTGTAAGTTTGGTTTTCTCATGGACTATCTTGTTTTATTCCATCTATATTAATTGAGAGTTTTACTGGATATAGTAGCCGAGGCTGGCATCTATGTTCTCTTGGAGTCTGCATGACATCTGTCCAGGATCTTCTGGATTTCATATTCTCTGGTGAGAATTCTGGTGTATTTCTGTTAGGTCTGCCTTTATATGTTACTTGAACTTTTTCCCTTACTGCTTTTAATATTCTTTCTTTGTTTTGTGCTTTTGATGTTTTGACTACTATATGAGATGAGGAATTTCTTTTCTGGTACATTCTATTTGGAGTTCTGTATAGTCTTCTTGTATGTTTTTGGGCATCTTTTCTTTAGGTTAGGGAAATTTTCCTCTTTAATTTTGTTGAAGATGTTTACTGGCCCTTTAAATTTGGAATCTATGCTCTTTTTTTTTTTTAACCAGTTACCTTAGGTTTGATCATCTCAATGTGTCCTGGATATCCAGGATGCTTTGGGTTAGTAGCTCTTTAAATTTTACATTATCTTTGAAGGTTGTGTCAATGTTTTCTATGGTATATTCTGCAGCTGAGATTCTCTCCTATTTCTTGTACTCTGTTGGTGATGCTTGTGTCTATGACTCATGATCTCTTTCCTAGAGTTTCTATATCCAGATTTATCTTCCTTTGTGCTTTCTTTTTTTTATTTATTTATTTTTTTTATTAACTTGAGAATTTCTTCTTTACATTTCAAATGTTATTCCCTTTCCCGGTAATCCCCCTAATCCCTCCCCCTCCCCTTCCTTATGGGTGTTCCCCTCCCAACCCTCCCCCCTTTGCCGCCTCTCCCCAACAATCACGTTCACTGGGGGTTCAGTCTTAGCAGGACCAAGGGCTTCCCCTTCCACTGGTGATCTTGGTAGGATATTCAATGCTACCTATGAGGTCAGAGTCCAGGGTCAGTCCATGTATAGTCTTTAGGTAGTGGCTTAGTCCCTGGAAGCCCTAGTTGCTTGGCCTTGTTGTTCATATGGGGTCTCGAGCCCCTTCAAGCTCTTCCAGTTCTTTCTCTGATTCCTTCAACAGGGGTCCTATTCTCAGTTCAGTGGTTTGCTGCTGGCATTCACCTCTGTATTTGCGGTATTCTGGCTGTGTCTCTCAGGAGAGATCTACATCCAGCTCCTGTTGGCCTGCACTTCTTTGCTACATCCATCTTGTCTAATTGGGTGGCTGTATATGTATGGGCCACATGTGGGGCAGGCTCTGAATGGGTGTTCCTTCTGTGTCTGTTTTAATCTTTGCCTCTCTATTCCCTGCCAAGGGTATTCTTGTTCCCCCTTTCAAAGAAGGAGTGAAGCATTCACATTTTGGTCATCATGTCTTGAGTTTTATGTGTTCTGTGCATCTAGGGTAATTCAAGCATTTGGGCTAATAGCCACTTATCAATGAGTTCATACCATGTGTGTTTTTCTGTGATTGGGTTACCTCACTCAGGATGATATTTTCCAGTTCCAACCATTTGTCTATGAATTTCATAAAGTCATTGTTTTTGATAGCTGAGTATTATTCCACTGTGTAGATGTACCACACTTTCTGTATCCGTTCCTCTGTTGAAGGGCATCTCGGCTCTTTCCAGATTCTGGCTATTATAAATAAGGCTGCTAGGAACATAGTGGAGCCCGTGTCTTTTTTATATGTTGGGGCATCTTGTGGGTATATGCCCAAGAGAGGTATAGCTGGATCCTCAGGTAGTTCAATGTCCAATTTTCTGAGGAACCTCCAGACTGATTTCCAGAATGGTTTTACCAGTCTGCAATCCCACTAACAATGGAGGAGTGTTCCTCTTTCTCCACAACCTCGCCAGCATTTGTTGTCACCTGAGTTTTTGATTTTAGCCATTCTCACTGGTGTGAGGTGAAATCTCAGGGTTGTTTTGATTTACATTTCCCTTATGACTAAAGATGTTGAACATTTCTTTAGGTGTTTCTCGGCCATTCGGCATTCCTCAGCTGTGAATTATTTGTTTAGTCCTGAACCCCATTTTTTAATAGGGTTATTTGTCTCCCTGCGGTCTAACTTCTTGAGTTCTTTGTACGTTTTGGATATAAGCCCTCTATCTGTTATAGGATTGGTAAAGATCTTTTCCCAATCTGTTGGTTGCCCTTTGTCCTAACCACAGTGTCCTTTGCCTTACAGAAGCTTTGCAGTTTTATGAGATCCCATTTGTCGATTCTTGATCTTAAAGCATAAGCCATTGGTGTTTTGTTCAGGAAATTTATTCCAGTGCCCATGTGTTTGAGATGTTGCCCTAGTTTTTCTTCAATTAGTTTGAGTGTGTCTGGTTTGATGTGGAGGTCCTTGATCCACTTGGACTTAAGCTTTGTACAGGGTGATAAGCATGGATCGATCTGCATTCTTCTACATGTTGACCTCCAGTTGAACCAGTACCATTTGCTGAAAATGCTATGTTTTTTCCATTGAATGGTTTTGGCTCCTTTGTCAAAAATCAGGTGCCCATAGGTGTGTGGGTTCATTTCTGGGTCTTCAATTCTGTTCCATTGGTCTATCTGTCTGTCTCTATACCAATACCATGCAGTTTTTATCACTATTGCTCTGTAATATTGCTTGAGTTCAGGAATAGTGATTCCCCCTGAAGTCCTTTTATTGTTCAGGATAGTTTTAGCTATCCTGGGTTTATTGTTATTCCAGATGAATTTGCAAATTGTTCTGTCTAACTCATTGAAGAATTGGATTCGTATTTTGATGGGGATTGCATTGAATGTGTAGATCACTTTTGATAAAATGGCCATTTTTACTATATTAATCCTGCCAATCCATGAGCATGGGAGATCTTTCCATCTTCTGAGGACTTCTTCAATTTCTTACTTCAGGGTCTTGAAGTTCTTATTGTACAAATCTATTACTTGCTTGGTTAAAGTCACACCGAGGTACTTTATATTGTTTGGGTCTATTATGAAGGGTGTCGTTTCCCTAATTTCTTTCTCGGCTTGTTCTCTTTTGTGTAGAGGAAGGCTACTGATTTATTTGAGTTAATTTTATACCCAGCCACTTTGCTGAAGTTGTTTATCAGCTTTAGTAGTTTCTGGTGGAACTTTTGGGATCACTTAAATATAATATCATGTCATCTGCACATAGTGATATTTTGACTTCTTCTTTACCAATCTGAATCCCCTTGATTTCCTTTTGTTGTCTGATTGCTCTGGCTAGAACTTCAAGAACTATTTTGAATAAGTAGGGAGAGAGTGGGCACCCTTGTTTAGTCCCTCATTTTAGTGGGATTGCTTCAAGTTTCTCTCCATTTACTATAATGTTAGCAACTGGTTTGCTGTATATGGATTTTACTATGTTTAGGTATGGGCCTTGAATTCCTATTCTTTCCAGGACTTTTAACATGAATGGGTGTTGAATTTTTTCAAATGCTTTCTCAGCGTCTAATGAAATGATCATGTGGTTTTGTTCTTTCACTTAGTTTATATAATGGATCACGTTGATGGTTTTCCGTATATTAAACCATCCCTGCATGCTTGGTATGAAACCTACTTTATCATGGTGGATGATTGTTTTGATGTGCTCTTGGATTTGGTTTGCCAGAATTTTATTGAGTATTTTTATGTCGATATTCATAAGGAAAATTGGTCTGAAGTTCTCTTTCTTTGTTGGGTCTTTGTGTGGTTTAGGTATAAGAGTAATTGTGGTTTCATAGAAGGAATTCGGTAGTGTTCCATCTGTTTCAATTTTGTGGAATAGTTTGGATAATATTGGTACGAGGTCTTCTATGAAGGTCTGATAGAATTCTGCACTAAACCCATCTGGACCTGGGCTCTTTTTGATTGGGAGACCTTTAATGACTGCTTCTATTTCGTTAGGAGTTATGGGGTTGTTTAAATGGTTTACCTGTTCCTGATTTAACTTTGGTACCTGGTATCTGTCTAGGAAATTGTCCATTTCCTGCAGGTTTTCAAGTTTTGTTGAATATAGGCTTTTATAGTAAGATCTGATGATTTTTTGAATTTCCTCTGAAATGTTTCTTGTCCTGTCTCACTAAATGGTAATTTAAATAATATTCTGAAAGTTTACAATATTAAATGTTAAAGATCACTGCCTCAAAGATATATTTAGCCTTGTTTTTGCTACTGCTATCAAATTACAATGCAACATTTTTGTATACTTCTATATTAATCAGCTTCTCTAGAGTCACAGAACTTATGGAATATTTCGATATATTAAAGGAATTTATTGTGATGACTTATAGTCAGCAGTCCAACTAACACAACAATTGGCGGCTGTGAATGGAAAGTTGAAGAATCTAGTGATTGCTCAGTCTCATGAGGTTAGTTGTATTAGCTGATATTCTATATAAACTGTATTTGGAAGAGGTAGCTTCAAATAGGTGTGCTGGCAAGTAAGTACAAGCAAGCAAAGCATTAATCTTCGTTCAATGTCCTTATGTCAGCCTCCAGCAGATGGTGTGACCCAAATTAAAGGTGTGTGGCCCTATACCTGGATCTTGAACATGTTTTATCTCAGGCTGACCTTGAGCTCAGAGATCTGCTAGCCTCAGTCTCTTGGAATTAAATGTGTGTATTACCTTCCTTGGACCTAAGCTTTTCATGAACACCATGCCTTATGTTCTCCATGTCAAAATCCAGGACTTCCAGCCTCATGATCTGGATCACAGATGAGCCCTCATTTCTACATTGTAGTTTATTCCAGATGTAGGGAAGTTGTCAACCAGGAATACCCATCAAAGCTAGATCCAGTCTAAAGCAATTAATCAAAACCAGAAACAAACCGTCTAACTCAAATATGATTAATAGATACTAGTGCAAGACCAGAAAAACTCCATCTTGAGTTCAGGCTCCATTTTAGTGAACCTGCCCTAAGGTTGAACTTGAGTTAACCACCAGTCCTGCACCTAACATTGGTCTCTAGTTCACACCCCAATAATAACCAATCAGAAGGAAAGCAGAAGGTACAGTTATATCTAAAGACATTTTCTTATGAAAGTTTATAGTTTGACTCCCAGCATCAGCCAATCATTTTAAAGGACAATAAATTCCATAATAGTCACTCAATCGGAAGTATGCCTAGCCAGGTACTCCTTTACTTGTTTGCCTGCATCTATAAATGCTTGCTTGAAATGGGGATGGGACTATACCATCCCATCTTGCTGCATTGATGACAATGATGTGGCCCAAGCTCAAAGTGAAATAAAGACCCTTGAGCAATCACATTAAGATAGGCACCACGGTGGTGTTTTAGGGATTGTAATATGGGCACAGCAACTCAGTGCATTATATGGGAACCCTAAGATCCCTAAGACTCCAGACCCAAAGGAATTCGATGATGGTTGGTAAGAATCCATTGCCCTACTCTTGTGTCAGGCCACTTTATTATCAGACTATCTAATGCCACCACTATTGGGCATTATTGCTACTAGTGACCATTACAACTAGTGAGCCAAAACTCCACTTTTAAGATTAAAAAAAAAAGAAAAGAAAGAAGAAAAAAAAGAAAAGTCCACTGTTGTAAATAAAAACTCAGGGTCTGTGCTTAACATGTGAGAAATCATCATAGTGAAACTGGGAATGGACAGACAAAATTCACAATGTTAGTTCAAAAAGAAAAGTAATTAAGAACATTTCATAGAAAACTTGAAATCTTTCGAGACCCCATATGTACAACAATGCCAAGCAACCAGAGCTTCCAGGGACTAAGCCACTATCTAAAGACTATACATGGACTAACCCTGGACTCTGACCTCATAGGTAGCAATGAATATCCTAGTAAGAGCACCAGTGGAAGGGGGCCCTGGGTCCTGCTAAGACTGAACCCCCAGTGAACTAGACTGTTGGGGGAGGGTGGCAATGGGGGAGGGTGGGGAGGGAGCACCCATAAGGAAGGGAGGGGGGGGGGATGTTTGCCCAGAAACCGGGAAAGAATAACACTCGAAATGTATATAAGAAATACTCAAGTTAATAAAAAAAAAAGAAAATCAGAATAACATACAGATAATGAATTTGAGAAAAGAGGGGCAGAATGAGGAAAAAGTAATTAAAAGACAAGAATTTTCCAAGACTTTAAAAACTAAGATTGAGAGAGAATAATAATTCTTAAAATTTCTTTTAAAATTTTTGTAGGAAGAATGAGTTGGATAATAGAAATGGGTGGAAGACTTATTCAAATTTTAACAGCAAAATGTAACACCATACATTACATTCATGTATGGAAGTCTCAATTAAAAAATTCAATGAAAGTATTTTTTAAATGACCATTTGTCATTATTAAAACAGTAGATCACCAGGAAATATAAAGGTCACAATTTATAAAGATAATCCTAGACAAAAGTACTGAGTACTAAGTACTCATCGCTCCTGCATTTCAAACATGTCAATAGAAGTGAAGAAATAGAAACAAGGTTTTCCCATGAAGTAAGGTATCTTGATACATAGCCTAGTGTATAGCTGTTGAGTCAGTGTTTTCTTGTTATAGAACAAGGTGAACTGGACAGAGCATGTGCTAGTCTGTTCAGGATGCATTATGGATATCAAAGTGAGTGTTTTCAACTTGGTTATTAAAAAAAAGAATGTAATGAAAAAATGTAACACATTAAATTATATTCATCTCCTAGGGACAGTCCTCTTTACTTATCAGTCCACTTGTGAGGATTGCTCTTATTCAGGGTTTCTATTAATGTACAAAAATCATTCCCTCCCCAAGAAGCAAGTTGGGGAGGAAATGGTTTATTCAGCTTACACTCCTACATTGCTGTTCATAACCAAAAGAAGTCAGAACTGGAACTCATGTAGGTGAGGAAACAAGAGCTGAGGCAGAGGTCATGTAGGCATGTTTCTTACTGACTTGCTTCTTCTGGTTTTCACAGCTTGCTCTCTTACAGAAGCTAACACTACCATGCCCAGAGACAGCACCACACACAATGGCCTGGCTTCTCCCCACTTGATCACTAGGTGAGAAAATGCATTACAGCTGGGTCACATGGAGGAATTTCCTTAACTGAAGCTCCTTTCTCTGCGATCACTTCAGCTTGTGTCAAGTTGACACAGAACTAGCCAGTACAATTGCCAAGAACTTTTACATGTACTCTTTACTACATCAGAGAGAGGATCCAGACAGACTCTGAGAAATTGGTCCCAGGCCCACTGAGAGAACCACAAATTACAAAGTCACTACTGATGCTGGCTTTCCCTGACACACACAAATTGGGTCATCAATACCACTGAAGTGGGAGGGGAGACTCTTAGTCTACCACCAGACTGTTAGAAGGTCTCAAGGTCACTGTAATATGGTCCTGTAATTTGGCCCAGGTGTATGATATTGGTTAGAGGACCCAGTAAATTTCTTGGAGTGGGTTATAGAGGAATTTCATCAATACACCGGCATGGACCCTGAATCACCAGTGGTGAAAGCACCTGTAGCTCTATCAACCACACAGCACCAAATATCCAGACCAAGCTCCAAAGGATGAATGATTAGGAGGGATCAGTTTAAGAGATTTGTTGATAGTGGCACAGAGATTATTTACTGGCAGGTACAGTGTGGAGGAGAAAGAGATAAAGGCAGGAAAACAGATGGAGGAAAGACAAAGAAAGATCAGAAACAGCAGACTCTTGACCTGGAAGGGTTTGTGTTGGTAGCCATAGCCAAACCAGAAAACTGTAGGAGAAAAGTAAAACAGATGGCTTCTGGAGGAGAGAAACTGGAATCCAAGGACAGAGTGTGAACCAACTTTTAGAAAGAACCAGTGTGCTCATTGCATGGAAGAAGACCACTGGGCTGAAGAATGTTCTAAGAAAAAGATGTCCCTCTAAACCATGGCCTTAGCAGATAGAGATGGATATGAGGAATTGGGGAATCAGAGTCAAACTCCATTCCTGAACCCAGGGTAATCCTAAGAATAGAAAGGAAACCAATTGGCTTCTTTGTTGATAGCGAAATTCAACATACTTTCTTAAAACATCCTGAAGGTAAAGTCTCTTCAAAAAAAGGGCAAAAGGAATTAATATCCAGAAAGTAGGAATAGTGGACAGCTTGCTTGCACCTGTCTGCCCCAGGGACTTAAGAACTTATCTACCACCTTTCATGAGGCCCTCATTAAGACCTTAGTAAAGAACACAGCACTTTACTGTGATTCTTGCAGCATGTGGATGATCTCCTTGTGGTAGCAAAAACCAAAGGAGAGTTCATGGAGGTGACCAAGGACTGTTTGGAAGCTCCAGGGTGTTTGAGTTATTGAACCTCTACTATGAAGGTCAAACTCTGCCAATCACAGGTAATCTAAGCTACATATTAAGAGAACTACAGAAGAACCTCTGTGAGGTCAGGAAGGAACCTCTCCTTCCTGACATGCAAAACTCCCCTCCAGGAAAGAGAATTCTTGGGATCCAATGGATTCTACAGAATATGGATGAAGCCACTGAAGGACCCTCCTGAGAGCTTTGTCTGGATGGAGTGACATCAGAAAGCCTTTGATGCCCTAAAGAAAGTCTTAATTTTGGCAGTAGCTTTTGGGTGGCCAGTTATGACTAAGCCCTTCCATCCATGATCTCTCCTTCCAAGAGATCTAGGAAGTTAACAGGGGTGTTGACTCAGAATTGCCAGAATTGCTGACCCACCTGTTTATAAACTATTACTGGGCCAAAGCCTGACAATCACCATGCCGCATGCTACCAAAGAAGTACTCAATTATTCTCCCACAATATCAGAATAACTCATTTCCTGTCCCTCTCTTACATTTCCCTATGTCCCTCTTGGACCTTCCCAGCCCCAACTTCCCTGAGCCCCATTACCCTTCTTCCTGACCCACTCCGCAAAGGAACTGCTCAGATATTTTGGTCCACAACCACGCAACCAGAGCATATATTCATGATATCCCCTTGATAGATCCTGAGGTGTTGTGGTTCACTGATGTTGGAAGCTTCTTCTAAAAAGAACAGAAGAACGTAGGTACACTGATTTTATCAGAGACTGGGACTGTATGGGTTGAAGCCCTGCCACAGGGATCACCAGCACAGAAGGCTGAATTAATAGCCTTAACAAAGACCCTAGAACAAGAATGGGACAAGAGACTGAACATATATATGGAGAGTTGATATGTATTTTCCATGTTCATGGAAAAATCTACATAGAGAGGCCTCTTGATAGCTGATGAAAAGACTATTAAAACCTAAGAAGAGATTCTTGCCCATCTAAAAGCATTAAAACGGTCCAAAAGTTGGCTATCTTCCATTTCCCTGAACATCAGAAAGGAAAAGATCCAATCTCTGAGGGAAATAACAGTGCTGAACAGGTAGCTTGCTAGGTAGCACTAGAAGGAAAACCAATCTTGTACCTATGTTCTTTGGAACCTGAGGACCCAACTCTTCCCCAACTTATTCTCTACTCAAAAGAAGTCATAACGTGGGCCAAGAATCTACCAGAGTCCCAATGACTCGATAGATTGCAGAAAGGAGTGGACAAAAAAAAAAAAAATTCTCCCCAAGGAGCTGGGTATTCACATGGTGAAAAAGTTTCATTGTTCCCCCCACATGAAGGATACAAGACCTGATCAGAAGAAAATATGTCAACTCCAAAATCACTAAAATTGTGAAAGACTGCAAGACTTGTCACCTCACTAATGCAGTGGCTATGTCTAATGAAAAGAATTCTGACAGCAGATTACATAGATGAAGACTCAGAGCCTACTGGAAAATTGACTTCTCTGAGGTAAAACTAGGAAAATGTGGATATAAATATTCACTTTTGTTCACAGATTTCTTTTCAGGTTGGACTGAGTCTTTCCGAACCAAATATGAAACTGCATCCATGGTGGCAAAAAAAGCTTTTAAAGGATATTTTGTCATGGCATGGGTTTCTTTAGATGATAAAGTGAGGAGATAAACCAGCTTTTGTTTCCCATGAAAGTCAGGGATTGGCCTATATACTAAGGATTGATTGCAAATTACATTGTGCCTATAGACCCCAGAGTTCAAGACAGTAAGAAAGAACAAAACCTTAAAATAGACCTTAACTAAATTGACCTTAGAGACTAGTGATGATTGGGTAATTCTTCTGCCCTTCACTCTCTGCAGTGAGCTGTATTGGATTTGGGCCTAGCCGCTTTGTGAATGCATAGCTCAAGGTGGCTACTTGACTCTGGGCTGCATGGCCACAGAGGTTTAACCTTGAGACGACTGCCATACGGACATGAGATTGTTGAACTAAGAGCCTCTCCCAGGAAGACCCTGGGAGCAATGACAGGATGTTTCAGCCTGAGCAAAACACCGGATGTCCCTGAGCAGATTCCTGAGAAGGGTTCGACCTTTTCAAAGAACATGTCCCCAGAAGACTGTTGCCTCTTTGTTATAGGAGGATATCTTGCAGTATAGTGATTCACCTTATATCCTTGGGCACTTCCCAAACTCCCCCACCCTAAGCTTCAGTTCCTGCTTCTATTCCTGCCTCAGAGCTTTAAATGCCGTACATTCCTCTCAATAAACGAGACCTTGACAACAGAACTCTTGCTTGGTCTCCTTCTTCTCTTCACCCCCATTTTGGCCCACAGGTAGAAAGCCTCTTGGGACCCTGAATAACTGGGTCCCGCTTTAAGCGGGACAAGTGGCGCCCGAACAGGGACCCCAAACACGGCCCGACTACAGGACGGCGGAGATAAAGAGAGCTGCAGCGGGAATCGAGGACTCTTCAGGCCGCGCATCGCTCGTGCTTTGTCGCTGGAGAGGGAGGTAAGGACCGGTCGAATAATTGTCGTCTAATTGCCATGGGGAAGGTATTGTCTAAGGAGGCTTGTTTCATAAGAGAAATCAAGCGTTTACTCAGGGAGAGAGGAATAAGAGTTAAGAAAAAGGATTTAATCAAATTTTTTTGTTTCATAGATGAAAAATGTCCTTGGTTAATTTTAAGTGGCCCCGATATTCACCCCCATACTTGGAATAAGGTTGGTCAGGAGATTAATAGGCTTTTGAAAGCCGGCGACCCAGTGTCTGCGGCTTTTTTCAGTTACTGGGGTATCATTAGAGACATTATAATAGATGCTGAGGAAGGAGGCGAGAGTGCCGCCTCCTAGCTGTTGCAGAGGGACTTCTTACAAGCCTCCCGGCCCTTCACCTAACAATGAAAAAAAAAAAGCGGGGAGCCGCATTCTCCCAGCCCTTCCATTGTTATTGATATGCCTGGGGGTGAGGGAAATCCCTCATCAAAAGCCTTATGCTCTCTAGAAGACCCCCAAGATGTCCAAAAATTCAAAGACCATTTATCCTTCTCTTAAAGAATTTTCTGGGAAAAACAAATGCTCTGAGTCAGGTCTAGATCCGCCTCCGAGGCCGAATTAGAGGAGGAAGCTGCCAGGTATGGGAAAGAGAGATATGGTCCCGAGCCACAGGAGACTCAGATCTTCTTCACTCGGAGGTCTGGGTCTGTCTGCCTCCCACCTTATCTACCCCTATATCGTCAGCCCCCACCTGCACCTCTACCGGTTGCAGTAGTGGAGGAACTGACTCAGACTAAGACTGCACTTCAAGCACAAATTACTGGGCTTAAACAGATCTTACACCTACAGCAGGAATTGGGGGATCTTACACTAGAAATCCAGGATTTACAAGAGACCATGACTAAGGGACAGTATGCCCAAAAGGGCCAGCTAAGGCCAGTGGAAAACCCCAACCAAAACTAACTTTCCCAGTTATGACTAGGGCACTGCAGCAGACAGGCCAGGGATGAGTCTGAGTTAAACAGTACTAGAACACTAAATAGGTCGGCCAGAGACGCAGGCCTTGAGCCAGACAGTACTAATCGTAACCATAATGAGGAACAAGAAAGTGAAGAAAAAATGACTATGAGGAGGGACCCTCAGATTCGGAAGAGGAAAGCCCTGATCAGGATGAGGGTGGGACCTCGTGTCCCGTGCCAGAAACTTAAACTCAAACACATAAAGGAATTACATTCAGCTGTTAAAAATTATGGTATGAATGCCCCTTTACCTTGGCTATCCTAGAAGGACTTTCGGGGTCTGGGTATTTGACCCCTAGTGAATGGACCAAGGTAGTACAATCTGTCCTCACTAGAGGACAATATTTGACTTGGAAATCTGAATTTATTGATAAAGCGGAGAGCCTTGCTGCTAGAAACAGAAACAATCCTTAAGTAAATCTGCTTCCTGGACGGCAGATAAGCTATGTGGGAGGGCTCATTTGCCTCTGAGGAAAAACAGCTGGGGCTGTCTCCCGGTGTGCTTTCGCACAAACAGGCGCAGGTGGCTTTGTCCGCTTGGAGAGCAGTCCCCTTCTACAGGGGCGCTCACCACCCCTTAACTAAAATAATCAAGGGGCACAAGAGCCCTATGCTCAATTTGTAGGGAGACTACAAGAAGCAGCTGAAAGAATCCTAGGTCAAAATGAAAGTGAAGGGCTTCTTGTTAGACAGCTTGCTCTCGAAAATGCTAACTTCGGCGTGTAGAGCCGCGAGGCAAGACCAAAGACCTTGATATCCCAGGCATGATTAAACTTTGCAAGGATGTTGACTCTTTTTCTCACCAAGTATCTAAATCTATCAGCCTGGCAATTGGGGCTGTGTTCCAAAGAGCTGGAGATTCTGGTCACCCTAGAGGCAGAACATGTTTCAAATGTGGACAACCCGGTCATTTTGCTAGAGAATGCAACACCCCAAAACCTAGCCAGTCCCCCAGCCCTGCTGGATGGCCCACTGCCACGAGGGTTTGTCCCCGCTGCAGGAAAGGCCGTCACTGGGCCAGGGAATGTCAGTCTAAGACTGACATTAGTGGACAAACCCTCCCCTGCGGTCCAGGGAAGCAGCGGGGGCCCCACAATGGGGCCCCTATCCACGGGTGACCACCCCCCAAGTGCAGCATCAAGCTCCTGCAATGCCAACTTATCCCGGGCAACAGCAGGAAGTGCAGGAGTGGACCTGTGTTCCTCCACCACCAGGATTATAACCCCTGAGGAAGGGACTGTTATCATAGAATCTGGAAAGTTTGGGCCCCCCTTGCCGCCTGGCATGTTTTTCTTAATAATTGGGCGAGCCTCGAGGTGCTCTTCAAGGACTTGTCATCCTTCCCTCTGTAATAGATGCTGATTATTCTGGAGAGATTAAATTTCTAGCCACTGCCACGCAGGGCCCCCTTAACGCTTAGAGCCGGACAACGCATTGCACAGGCCTTACCGCTTCCCTTCATGGGGCAGTTCCCTCATAAAAGTAAAGGGGCGTGGTTCTTCCTCCCTGGCTCTTCAGATGTTTATTGGGTACAAAAATTAACTGATGAAAGACCCATGATGTCTCTTTTGGCTTGATGGCAAACAATTTCAGGGCCTTTTTAGATACAGGGCGGATACAACAGTGCTCTCCTCTAGACACTGGCCCTCAACCTGGCCCCTTAAGGCTACTGCCACACATTTAAAAGGGATAGGTCAAACACAGGATACACTCCAAAGTTCAAAGCTCCTGACCTGGAAAGATAAAGAGAATAATACAGGCACAGTTAGGCCATTTGTAGTTTCTGGACTCCCTGTTAACCTCTGGGAAGGGATATTCTTTCCCAGATGGGAGTGATGATGTGTAGTCCCAATGAGGTCATTACTAACCAAATGTTAAGGACAGGATTCCTCCCTGGAAAAGGATTAGGTAGAAATGAACAGGGAATCACAGAACCCTTGACTCCCATGCCCAAAACAGATAGAGGAGGTTTAGGAGCAGACCTTTTTTCATAGAGACCGCTGTTCCTCCTGCACTCCAGGCTGATTAAATATCTTGGAAGTCAAATGATCCAGTCTGGATCGATCAGTGGTCCATGACTCAAGAAAAGGTTCAAGCGGTCCTACAGTTGGTGCAAGAACAATTATTACAAGGGCACCTTGAACAGTCCACTTCGCCTTGGAACACCCCTATTTTTGTCATAAAAAAGAAAAAAGGTTCTTGGAGATTGTTACAAGACCTTAGAGCGGTTAATAAAACTATGGTCCCTATAGGGGCCCTACAACCTGGTTTGCCTTCTCCAATAGCTATTCCTAGAGACTTTCATAAAATAGTCATTGATATAAAAGATTGTTTCTTTTCTATTCCCCTTCATCCGGAGGATTGTGCCCGCTTTGCCTTTTCTATCCCTGTCATTAACCATGTGGGCCCTAATCCCTGCTTTCAATGGCGTGTGTTACCACAGGGGATGGCTAATAGCCCCACCCTGTGTCAAAGGTATGTGGCCCAAACTATAGATCCAATAAGGCTGCGTTTCCCCTCCGCTTACATCATTCATTACATAGATGATATCTTGGTTTCCTCTGCTTGTTTACAGGAAACTCAAAAACTAGCCCAAATTATTGTTTTGGCCTTACAAAAAAGGGGTTTCACCATTGCCCCTGAAAAAATTCAGACGCAATATCCCTTTTTGTTCCTTGGATTCCAACTAGAACCTACATCCATTTATTCTCAAAAGCTAACAATTAGAAGATCGCAGCTACATACCTTAAATGATTTTCAAAAACTTTTGGGTGATATTAATTGGCTTAGACCTTACCTTAAGCTAACCACCAGTGATTTAAAACCTCTATTTGCTATTCTGAAGGGTAGCCCTGATCCTAATTCCATTAGGGCTCTGACTCCCGAGGCTGAAAAGTCCCTACTAAAGGTTGAACAGGCTATCAGCCAACAATTCATAGGTTATTTCAGCCCCTCCAAGACACTGTATCTGATCCTTTTTGCTACAAGGTTTACACCCACAGGCCTCCTATGGCAAGATAATCATCCACTAATGTGGATCCACCTGCCTGCAACCCCCTAAAATACTTCCTACTTATCCTCCTTGATTTGCCAGACCATTTTCTTGGGGCTTAAGCTGGCTACCCGCCATTTTGGCCGCGATCCCGATATTATTATTTCTCCATATTCACAGGAGCAGCTTGCTTGGCTGCAGCACAGACATGATGACTGGACAGTCCTGCTGTCTATTTATCAGGGAACATTTGATACTCATATACCAGGAGATAAATTATTACAGTTCCTCCATGTTACCCCCTTTATCTTCCCAAAGGTTACACAGCTGAAACCTATACCAAATGCCTTAACTGTTTTCATAGATGGATCTAAGAATGGAAAGGCCTCCTTTGTTGTTGAAGATCAAGCTTTTTTTGTCAATACCCCATACGCTTCTGCCCAATTAGTAGAACTTTGTAGTGCTTTAGAAATATTTAAATTAATAAATCAATCATTTAACCTTTTCTCTGACAGCCATTATGTAGTCAGAGCTCTCCAAGTCTTGGAGACTGTCTCTACTATACAACCCTCAACACCTACCTTTAAACTATTTTCAGAAATACAAAAAACACATAAGGGCCCGCCAAATCCATTCTTTGTGGGCCATATCAGAGCTCACTCAAATTTGCCGGTCCTTTAACCAAAGGTAATGATTTAGCTGACAAGGCCACTAGGCTGACAATGATTGCTTCTCTTAGTGATTCCTTACAAGAAGCACAGATGGCAATTCACTCCATCACCTTAATGCTCAAACATTGCGGCTTAAGTACAAAATTACTAGAGAACAAGCCAGACAGATTGTCAAAATTGTAAAACTGCCTGACCCTACTTCCTGAGCCACACTTTGGGGTTAATCCCAGGGCCTTATACGGGAGAAATATGGCAAATGGATGTCACCCATGTCCCATCTTTTGGAAAACTAAAATTTGTACATGTTACCATTGATACCTTTAGTGGGTTCATATGTGCCTCTGCACACACAGGAGAGGACACAAAAGATGTTATTGCTCATATGCTTTACACATTTTCTGTTATGGGACAACCCAAAATGCTAAAAACAGATAATGGGCCTGGCTATGTTAGTCATAAATTTAAACAATTTTGCTCCCAATTTCAAATAAAACATATTACAGGCATACCTTATAACCCTCAGGGACAAGGAATTGTGGAACGAGCACATCAAACCCTTAAGAATACACTGTTAAAACTTACTGCCCAAGAAACTCTTTATTCTCTTAAAAGGCAGCGCAAAATTTTTATTATCCCATGCCCTTTTGTTTTGAATTTCTTAACTTTGGATAATCAAGGGCGTTCAGCATGATCGCTTATGGCACCCCTCAACCAAGATGGATCACGCTCACGTTCTTTGGAAGGACCCCTAACTGGACAGTGGCAGGATCCTGACCCTGTGATAGTATGGGCAAAAGGGTCTGCCTGTATTTATAATTCTAAAGAGGGGGGAGCCAGATGGCTCCCTGAAAGATTAATAAAGCTTTACAATAAATTTCAAACAAATTCCAAGATTGATAAAGCCTTATAACAAATTCCAGGGTGGCGCCTGAGAACGATCTATTTTCCTTTCAGATAATGACCTGCTACTGGATTACGGTGTGCCTCCTCTCCCTCCAGCTAGAGATCATCGGACACGAGCACCCTATCAGGTCTACAACTATACATGGGTAATTATAAACCAGGCTGGAGACCAGGTCTATAGTACATCTCACAGGAGCTTCACCAACATGGGGCCCCCTCCATATTGATTTATGCAAGCTGGCCCTAGGGCCGAACCAGCCTGGGGGTGCCCAACATCTATTGGCCTCAAGAAATTGCACCTCCTAACAAGGGAGGCTCAACCAGGAAGCCCTGGATGTGGGGCCTGG
The DNA here is from genome assembly GCF_011064425.1 of Rattus rattus. NCBI lineage: Eukaryota > Metazoa > Chordata > Mammalia > Rodentia > Muridae > Rattus > Rattus rattus. The sequence goes on from NC_046163.1 coordinate 81,081,451, forward strand.
GGTGTACCGGCCTGGCTCTACCTCTCAAGATGTGACTCCATTGCTGGCAAACGCCCTTTATGAGATACTATACAAAATTGGCTATAATACTGGGTTCTATGTTTGTCCTGGGCCCCATCGGCCCAGATCACAAATTCTATTGTGGGGTCCAGGGAGGCGTTTTTTGTGCTTCATGGGGATATGAGACTACAGGGAATACTTATTGAAACCCTCCTCCACATGGGATTATATCACCATGGATGTGGATACACAAAATAAGCCTCACAACTGCATCAGTTGGTGCAGCCCCCTTAATTAATTTCACTCCCCAAGGAAAAAAGCGAAAAGATTGGACAAAGGAGCCACGAGGCCTCTCCTGGGGCCTTCGCCTCTATCGAACTGGCTATGACCAGGGACTCTATTTTACCATAAAGTTACTCAAGACTGTCCCTAGCACATCCAGGGTTTCTATTGGCCCAAAACCTGTTCTTCATAATTTTGTTCCCTCTCTGCCAAAAAAAGGCTCAGAGCCCAAAGACCCAGTTGCCACACAGGCCCCACAAGATTCCCTCGTGGGTACTACTGTCTTTCAGCCAACCATTCCTCCAGGCCCTATGCCATCCTCCAGAATCATACTTTCCATCCTTAATGCATCCGCCTCAGCTTTACTTCTCCAGGAGCAGATGAACAATTCCTCCAGATATGTGGAATGTTGGATGTGCTTTTCTGCCTCCCCTCCATTTTATGAAGGCATTGCTCTTTTTGGAGAATTTATTTATACCAATGAATCCAATGCCCTATATGGAGGCTCTTTAGGATTTACCCTCACTGAGGTATCCGGGGTGGGAAGTTGTATTTTGGGAGAACATATGCTCCTTCCTCACCAGCTGCTAGAAATATGCAACCATACCTTGGTTGTTAACAAACATCATGAGTACCTGCTCACCCCAAACCATACCTATCTGGCATGTTCATCAGGGCTGACTACCTATGTAATAATATCTGATTTCTTACAGCAGCGCGATTATTGCGTATTGGTCCAATTATTCCCCAGAATCAGCATACTTGAGCCAGAGACTTTTCTTAAATCCTGGGACAAGAGCTCAGATATGCCTCACAAGGTAAAAAGAGAACCAGTAACTGCCATCACTCTCGCAGTTCTCCTAGGTCTAGGGGCCGCGGGTGCAGGCACTGGCATTGCTTCCCTCGTTACTTCCCATCAATACTATAACCAGCTTAGTGAAGCCATAGATAAGGATATTGCTGAATTAAGAGATGGACTAGCTAACTTAAAAGACTCAGTTGCCTCGTTGTCTGAAGTAGTCTTACAAAATAAAAGAGGCCTAGACTTAATCTTCCTACAACAAGGAGGACTTTGAGGAGCCTTAAAAGAGGAATGCTGTGTTTATGTAGATAAGACTGGAGTTGTAGAAGACAGTCTAAAAAAAGGTGAGAGATAGCCTGGAAAAATGAAAAAGGGAGAGAGAACAACAGGAGTCCTGGTATAAAAACTGGTTCTCCACATCCCCATGGCTCTCTACCCTGCTGCCCTCAATTTTGGGACCCCTTGTGGGCCTACCTTTTTTTGATTTCCTTCGGTCCTTGGGCCTTTCATTGACTTACATGCTTTATTAAATCACAAATAGATTCTGCTTTGCCTAGAAATTCTGTTTCAGTACATTATCATCGCCTGGAGACCGGAACAGCTGAGGAGAATCAGAGAGACAACGAACAAGATGAGGTGCCTACAACTTATCGGGAGAGGCTCAACTTCCACAATCTCTTAAATTAATGCCATCTGGCCCTGCTCTTTCGCCCTGGGCTCAAGTAAGAGGAATGAGAAGATGACCTGATGTAGCTATCCTCAGGGACGGGCAACTTCCTCTGACCCTTGACCAATCTAAGACATGGTGCCTTGGGGCGACAAGGTGATCCTATGACAGATAAGGCTGGGGTTCAAGAGGTCGATCCTAAGACAGAGGTGGCTACACCCGTTTAAACGTCTTGGGCCAGGTCAAATGCTCCTCTGCCCAGTTTCTCCCCAATAACACACCGTATAGCCCAGAACGGTGTGTTACAGCATAAGTTCATTCTAGCCATTGGGGTGCAGTCCTAACTGCAAGAGTGGCTCGCCATGGCCGAGCTGGGCACTCTGTGAGGCATGTCTGATCTATCTCAGACCACTACTTCCACCTAATGGTCCTTTTTTTTAAAAAAGAATAACGGGGAGATGCAGTGAGCTGTATTGGATTTGGGCCTAGCCGCTTTGTGAATGCATAGCTCAAGGTGGCTACTTGACTCTGGGCTGCATGGCCACAGAGGTTTAACCTTGAGACGACTGCCATACGGACATGAGATTGTTGAACTAAGAGCCTCTCCCAGGAAGACCCTGGGAGCAATGACAGGATGTTTCAGCCTGAGCAAAACACCGGATGTCCCTGAGCAGATTCCTGAGAAGGGTTCGACCTTTTCAAAGAACATGTCCCCAGAAGACTGTTGCCTCTTTGTTATAGGAGGATATCTTGCAGTATAGTGATTCACCTTATATCCTTGGGCACTTCCCAAACTCCCCCACCCTAAGCTTCAGTTCCTGCTTCTATTCCTGCCTCAGAGCTTTAAATGCCGTACATTCCTCTCAATAAACGAGACCTTGACAACAGAACTCTTGCTTGGTCTCCTTCTTCTCTTCACCCCCATTTTGGCCCACAGGTAGAAAGCCTCTTCGGGACCCTGAATAACTGGGTCCCCGCTGGCGGGGACAACTCTCTACTGAGCATGACCTCCAATTATGAGATGGACTCATCTTTCTTGTAGGGAGCCGTATTGAATTTTGGCCTGGCCGTTTTGTGACTGTTTAGCTCAAGGTGGCTACGTGACTCTGGGCTGTATGACCACATATGCTCACCCCTAAGATGGTTGCTGTAAGATTATGAGATTGTTGGACAAAAGCCTCTCCCAGGAAGATTCAAGGAACAATCACAGGATGTTTCAGCCTGAGCAAAGCTAGTGCCCTACCCTGAGCAGATTCCTGAGAAGGGCTAGACCTTTTCAAAGAATATGTCCCTGGAAGACTGTTGCCTCTTTGTTTAAGGAGGATATCTTGCAGTTTAGTGATTCGCCTTATATCCTTGGGCACTTCTCAGTACTCCCCCACCCTAAGCTTCAGTTCCTGCTTCAATTCCTGCTTCAGAGCTTTAGATGCTGTACATTCCTCTCAATAAATGAGACCTTGACAACAGAACCTTGCTTGGTCTCCTTCTTTTCTCCCCCCCTTGACCCTCAGGGAGCGCCTCTTCGGGACCCTGAATAACTGGACCTGCTAGACAGGTCACTTTCTGAAATAATGTTCAGAATACCACCCCAACATATAGGTGGAGACTCGCTGCTGAGTTCAAGAATTGTAAATTGCTGAACAATCTCAAAGCTGTTCAATGGGCTCATAAGCAATTTTGCCTTAAGCTTTGTGCTCTCTATGAAACAAGTCTCCCTCCTGAGCCTCAAGTAATCCTGGTGGACATGGGGGTCCTATTAAGACAGCCCAGAGCAGCAGGAGAAGAAATGATAGAAGTCTACCAAACACCCTTCCAAACCTCTCAAGCTCAAATTATAATGATCTTGAGAGGCTGCCTAACCCAATGTACTACGTGGTCCAACTCCTACCAGCCTCTTAATCTCTCCTGGGACAGCATCAAAACAGCTTCAGGGAAAAATGCCAGTCACACCTCCTGACTCATGTCCACTGGCATCTGACTCCACAAATACCATGTGGACCTCTGTGGTCTAGTGTAGAAAGAACAAGTCTCTGCAGAACAACAACCCTATCCTTGATATAAATGTAGCTCCCTGGAAACAAGGGGCAAGTCTAGAACCAAACTCTTCTATGCCTTCCTGGGGCACTTGAGGTAATGGGACAACTGAATCAGATGTAGTGGTCAAGTATCCTTATTCTATGCTGAGTGGAATCCAGATCCACAGGGTAGATCATATGGGGTCCTCCCATTAAGATTACCTCATCACCATAACCCAGTTAGAGCATTCCAGGACATGTGAAACCAAGTCATGCAAGGTGCAGGGCCAGATGTGGGCCCTGTTTTGAGTACCCTTACCACCACCTCAGGAACTCTCGAGGTTGGTGCAAAATCACATCAAATTTACAGCAACCCAACTGATAAGAAATCTGACTGGACTACTTGAAAAAAGTGGGGCCTAAGATTGTATGTATCAGACTGAGTCCCTGGGCTCTTGTTCACTGTCCAACTTTATACCCAAATCTTATAGAATCCCCTCAGCTCCAATATCATATTTGCCATGTCTCCACCTACCACCCTTCCCAGTACTACTCAATTTTCTCCTGGTCCCTTAGCCACCCTACCTAAGTACCCCTAGGCCTAGACCAAACACAGATACATTTGGAATATAAAGGTCCATTGCTTTCAGGTCACCAACACATCTAGACTTAAAATATCCTAACCATTCTTTTTATATTATGAGTTAAGACTGCCTTATTTTGAAGGGACAGCATTGACTGGGATCTTTACTGAGAACTTAGGACCTCAATGAGTACAGATGGAAACAAGAAAGGGCCAGGTTAACCTTACAATTCCTACAAGACCAGGGGACTTGTATAGGGGAAATTTTTGAGGCCTATGTCCACCTATGTAATCATAGCTATAAGATAAATGCAGATAGTGATAAATACTTATTGCCACCTACCAATACCTTGTGGACATGCACTGCACGGCTGACCACAAGTGCCTATGGGGCCATATTACATCAAAATAAATAAATTTATGTTCATCTATTGCCTAGGACCATGTATTACATGTACAACCAAATCCTAGACTTCCTGGAAAGAACATCAAAATGGCCACCACTAGCGTCAAGTGATAACCAATCTCAGCCCTGACAATTGCTATTCTCATAACAATGGGTATAGCTGACATTGGCAATGGGATAGCCTCCCTGGAATTGTGAAAGAAACGTTATGATGGGCTGAGACAAACAATAGATATTGATATAAAAGGACTAAAGAAAGTCATTTCCCACCTCCACATGTCTCTAGGCTCCCTGGCAGAAGTAGTACTGCAAAACAGAAGAGGCCTAGCTTAGATCTTCTTTTCATGCAATGAGGAGGACTTGTATAGCCTTTAAAGAAGACTGTTGTTTCTATATTGACTACTCAGGGGTAGTCAGAGAATCAATGTTGAGCATGACGAAGGACCTTGCTAAACATAAGACAGAGAACAGTCCCAAAGATGGTTTGAATCTTAGTTTGATAGTTCACCTTGGTTAACTAGTCTAATTTCTACTTTACTGTGGACATTCCTTATCCTGCTCCTACGTCCTACTTTTGGCTCTTTCATCCTAAATAGATTGGTCCAACTCATGAAAGAGCGACTTAGAAATATTCAGATTATAGTCACAAAGAGTTATCATCAGTCCCTCCAAAATCTAGAAAATGAAGCCTATGAGCTCTAGGAAGCACCTTGATTGCCCTTCCTAGGTACCGGAAAAAACCCGGGGTGATGAGAGAACAAATCAACTCCATCTTGGGTTCAAGATCCATCTTAGAGAAACTAACTTAAGATTGAACCAGAGGTAACCACCGCACCTTCACTTTGCACTCATTTCCAGGTTACTCACTAACAACCTCAAATCATGAGAAAAGCAAAAGTTACATTTGTATCTAAAGATCTTTACTAATGAAAGTTTATGGTTTGGTTCCCAGCACCAGCCATTCATTTTAAAGGGCAACAAATTCCATAATAGACTCTAGTCAGATGTTGCCAAGCTGGATACTTCCTTGTTTGCTTGCTTGCTTTTATTTATAAATACTTGGTTGAGATTGAGGTTGGTGCTTCAATTTCACATCCTGTGGTGAAGATGATGTAGCCCCAGCTTGAGCTTGAATAAAGACACATGTGTGATTGCATTGGAAATAGCTCGGTGGTGTTCTTTTGGGGCTCAAAAATCTGGTAAAACACTAGTTCTTCATCTTGTCAGAGATATACTAAGTATAACATTAAATGTTTAAGCTCATTATGACAGACAGAGATTACAAAATTCTAACAGTGACACTCCAACCAAGGTCTCCAAGAAGATATAGCACAGTGAACACAGACTCTACCTATATTGCAGTATAATAACCTCTGAGAAAGAGTCTTCTGTTGTCTTACCCAGTTCTAGGTTTTAGCCTAAACAATGTACAAACTGGGGACACTTACAGAATTAAATGTCTCATACTGCCTAAGACATAGTCATTTCTCCTATGTTCTTCCCCCACAAAAACAAAAAAAGGCTTCCTCTAGGCCAGATGGTCATAGTGCTTCTGCCCAAGTTGTGATAGAGTCTACAGTGACCTGGGAAAACTGTTTAGACAGTTGACTACAGGCAAAACACTCATTTTAATTAATATATGACATATAGATTAAAATTTATTCTTCCCACACTTCTGATTTTATTGATAGCTAACTAGCTCCTTAATCTACCATTGCACTAACTCACTAGTCAATTTGTAAACTAGTTAAGACTACCACATCTCTTATAAAAAAGGAAGACAAGATTGCCTTTCTCATAGGCTTCATGAAAAATGAGACACAGTTTTCATTTGTAAGCTTTCTCAGATGTAGACTTATACTACTCCCTTACCTAGGAAAAAAAACAGTGATTAACCTTATGTCTCATAGTAAATAATTAAATAAAAGGCTTAAGTTTTGAAGATCTAAATAAGGGTCTAGTAAGGTTCTTTGAGGTTGCTATTCATAAGAAATAAAGATTTGAGGACAAAGAAAAACGGTGATTAAAAAATAAGTTAACGTACAAAATGTTTCAGATGTCTTCCCCTTGTGATGTCACTGTTATATTGAGAGTTAAAATCCTAACATTAACCAATGGAACCCTGATAAATTAACCTAACTCTAATAAGACATTCCACCATAGATGCATTTTCATAATCACAAGTTTAAAAATTTATGTTTCCTTTGGTTGTTTTCTAACTATTAACTTAAACAAAGATTCAAAGTGTTTCTCATGCTAAATCTGTATGACAACTATCATATTGACAAGGTAAAAGTTCTCTTTGATTGCCTTTTAAATGTAACCTTATAAATGCTTCTCACAATGCTAAATTAATGTCTTCTAGACACAGAGAAAAAACCCCTCCTTCCCTATCTGTCACACAAAAGGTTCTTGTTTTTCCTAAGCTCACATTTAAGGGGGTTTATGGTGCTAACAAATTGATCTCTTTTAAGAATTATAATCACCAGGAAACCTAATTAGATCTCATGGACCAAACAATCCATCTGGATGAGTGTGCAAATCAGTAACCTAAGTTCTCGTATACCGCCTATTCCAGAGTGTAGGATTCTTTCCCTGTTTTCTTGATTTGGAACTCCCCTCATCTCAATCACCAAGATTTAAAGAGTTTGAAATGTATATCTAAGAAAAATCTGTGTGTGTGAGTGTGTGTGTGTGTGTGTGTGTGTGTGTGTGTGTGTGTGTGTGTGTGTGTGTGTGTGTGTGTGTGTGTTTGTGTGTGTCTGTGTGTGTGTTTGTGTGTGTGTGTGTGTGTGTGTGTGTGTGTGTGTTTGTGGGATGTTACAAGTCCAGGCATTTATTCATAACCTATATCCAGAACAGCTTCAAGAGAACAACCCACATACGGTCCAGCCTACTCTCATAGACACTTTTACTGGACCTGCCCCTTAACACAGCAATAAAACAGCAATGAAAATGACAATTCTCCTAACATTTGACCAATATCTCAATTAGGAAGTGTGGTCTTGGTGCAGTAGATGTGTCAGTGTAAGCATGGTTGATAATACCACCATCTTAGCTACCTAGAAGCCAGTCTTCCCCTAGAGGTAATTGGATGAAGATGTAGAACTCTCCACTCCTCTCCAAACTTGATGATAATGAACTAAACCTCTGAACCTGTAAGACAGATCCAGTTAAATGTTGTCCTTATAAAATTTGCCTTGGTCATGGTGTCTGTTTTCAATAGTAAAACCCTAAGACACCTGCTTTCTTAAGTTTCTGAGAGAAAAAACCATCACCCAAAGTCAGCAAGAAGTAGTTAAGGATTGGAAGACCCTATTCCCCCACCATCATGTCTTTTTGGTTTCTCATTTTTCAATTAAAACCAAATGGAGGAATATTAGCATTTATTCTAGGCTCCTCACACAAGTTACTTAGCAACACCCAGGTATAAACCTGCCTTGCTATAAAAGGACTGTTTGTTCTCTCTCTCCCCCTCACCCTCCATCCCCTCTCCATCAGCATCACTCTCCTTTTCCCTCTATCCTTATATTACAACTATCCTCTTCCCTTCTTTCTCCTCTCTCTTTTGGTTCTTCTGTCTCCCTCTCTGTCTCTATTTACTCTATACCTCCCCCCCTTTAATGCCCCATATAAACATTTTATACTCGAACTATTTATGTCTGGCGCCTGCTTGGTGGGGTGCATGTGAATGCCTCAGCATGGGGCACTCCCTTCAGCCACATCATGCCACAGCACTACAAAATATAGCAATGGCAAGAAAGTTTTAATAAAATTTCCCCTTAGATTTCTACAATGTCCATTAAAGTCAGGTTTCAGCGACCCAAAAAACTTTGAGAACCTAGGGCAATATTAATAGAACATATATTGTTGAGCTTCATGAAACATTATAGAATATTTGTGCATATTTTTGAGAGATGGAAGCTAAACCTAAGCAGTATCCCATAGAGCAATAATAAAGTTTAGGGTGGGATTGGAGAGGGATCAGAAACAACTAGACCCTTTTAAAAGGAGGACCCTGTCAAGTCTGGGGAGCATGCAAAGCAAAATGGACTGAACTCTCATGGTAACTTTAAGGGAAACAATAGATGAAAGAAAATTGCCTCACGTAATGGGAACTAAACTCCAAACCATGCTCTCCTTTGATTTGACTTTGGGTGGAGAGAGAACAGATTGGTGCAATCAAGTCACAATGCATGAAAAAGAAATGAAGTCAGAGTGGACTTAAGAAGGAGGTATTAAGCAAGAGGAAAGGGTGGGAGAGAGCAGTGTGGGTAAATATGAGTAAGATGTGAAATCATGAAAAAATAAATGAAATACCATATATCACAGTACTAATATTAACACCTTTTATTTTGGCAAGCTCTACCAAAAGCTTTAATGTTACTGAGTGTCAGGATTCAAACTTATAATCCTATTCTGCCTAACAAAAGAAAACTGAGAGACTGATATTATCATAATCAGAATCTCATTTTACACTGGTAAAAACATGGAAATTTCATGGGGGAAGGGGTGTGCCCCATTTTCGATCCTGCCGGTTCTCAGAAGTCAGTTCCAACTAAATATTTATGTACATGTGAATGCATGGGTGTATCTGGACATGAATGTGCACATATGCACACATTATTTATTTAATTGGTTAATGTATTTTATTTATTGGATATTTTTTATTTATATTTCAAATGTTATTCATTTTTCCACTTTCCTGGACATAAGCCTCCTATCCCATCCTCCTCCCCTTCTAGTAAAAGGGCATTGCCCCTCCCAACCACCCACTTCCTGCCTTCCCACCCTGACATTCCCCTACACTAGGGTGTCCAGCCTTGGCAGGACCACGGGCTTCTTCACCCAACAAGGTCATCCTCTGCTACATATGCAGCTGGAACCATGGGCATACACTGAAAAAAAAAAAAAAAAAAAAGAAAGAATAAATAAGCTGCAATAGGGAAACACTAAGGAAAGAGCTCATAGAAGAATTTGACTGCTAGAGAGTTCAGACAGAAGAACGGGCAGACAAAGAGGGTTCAATACTGTTTCACAATGTAGCAGAGCAGTGCCTTATATGCCTTCATGAGTAATGGAGTCCTTTGTTCCTGTTGAGGCTTGATAACTCAGAGTAGGGTAATGCTGAGGCAGCAATGGGTGGGTGAAGGAACACCCTCATAGAGGCAGGGGATAGGAGGAATGGGATAGGGGAGATTTTGGAGAAGAAACTTGGTAGGGGGATAATGTTCTAAATGCAAACAAAATAGAAAATAAAAATGAAAAACAGATTCAATATAGATTCATGATATGCTTTATTATTTTTATTGGATATTTTTTAAATAAATATTTCAAATGCTATCTCTTTTCCCTGTGTTTTCTTTATCTATAAACCTCCTATCCCATCCTGCATCCCCTGCTTCTATGAAGTGTTCCCTGAACCACCCAACCATCCACCTTTCCCATTCTGCCCGTATTCCCACACTGGGCATATAGCTCTTTGCAGGACCAAAAGGCTTCTCCCAGTGATACCCACCAAGGCCATCCTCACATAAGCACCTGAGCCCTGTGTACTCTTCACGGTGGTTTAATCCTGGGGACTCTGGTTGGTTGGTATTGTTGTTCTTATGGGGTTTACAAATGCCTTTCAGCTCATTCGTTATTTCCTTCACCTCTCACAACAGGGATCCCTTTCTGTTTCTTAATGATCAAAGGCCCAGCATCTGCCTCTTTATTTGCATGCTCTAGGTGAGCCTCTTAGAAACAGGTATATCAAGCTTCCTGTATACAGCCTTTTGGCATCCGCACATTTATTGTCTGGGTTTGGTGGCTGTATGTATATGGGCTTGATCCCCAGATAGGGCAGTCTCTGGATGATAGCCTTTCCTTCAGTCTCTGCTCCAATTTCCTCCTCTGAAAATTTTTGTTTCCCCTTCTAAGAAGGACTGAAGCATCCACACTTTGGTTGTCCTTCTTGAACATCATGTGGTCTGTGGATTGTATCTTGGGTAATCCGAGCTTTTGGGCTAATATTCACTTATCAGTTAGTGCATAACCTGTGTGTGTGTGTGTGTGTGTGTGTGTGTACAGAGAGAGAGAGAGAGAGAGAGAGAGAGAGAAAGAGAGAGAGAGAGAGAGAGAGAGAGGAGAGAGAGAGAGAGAGAGAGAGAGAGAGAGATTTTACCCCTTTAGGATGATATTTCCCTAGTCTAATCCATTTGAGTAAAAATCACATTTAGTCATTGTTTTTAATACCTACCCATTGTTAACAACATTTTCTGTATCCATTCCTCTGTTGAAAAGACATTTTGGTTCTTTTCGCTTCTATCTATTTATAAATAAGACTGCTATGAACATAGTGAGACATTTGTCTTTTTTGTATGTTGGAGCATCTTTTGGGTACATACCCAGGGGTCTTAAGGTAGTGCAATTTCCAATGTTTGAGGAACCTCCAGACAGATTTCCAGAATGGTTTTACCAGCTTTCATACCCCCCCCCCAAATAAAAACAATGGAGGAGTGTTCCTATTTCTCCTGCCAGCATCTTGCCACCTGAGATTTTTTATTAGCTATTCTGTGTGGTGTCAGGAGAAACCTCAGAGTTCTTTTCATTGCATTTCCCTGATGAAATTCAAGAAAGTTTAACGTTTCTTTGGAGTTTTCAGCCATTGAATATTTCAGTTGACAATTTCTGTTTAGCTCTGCACATCACATTTAATAGAGTTATTTGAATTTAGAGTTCACCATCTTGAGTTTTTTTTTGTTTATATTTGATATTAGCCCTCTATCACATGTAGGAGTGGTAAAGATTAAAAGTAAATAAAAAATGGACTGCAAGATGGCTTCATGGGTAAAGAAGTTGCATGGAAGTCTAATAATTCTGAACTTATATTTGGTCTTATGAAACAAGATCTCAACAGCATATACCCATTCTCATTCTCTCTCTCTCTCTCTCTCTTTCTCTCTCTCTCTCTCTCTCTCTCTCTCTCTCTCTCTCTCACACACACACACACACACACAAACACACACATACACACACACAGACACACAATAACTAGTAAAAAATAAATTTTTATATGCCTTGAATTCATACAGTTTGACAGCAAAATTTATAAAAGCACAAAATATGTGATAGTAAAATTGATCAAATTGAGATCAGAGAGATAAAAGATATAGACTATAAAATTGTCAATAATTATTAAGTTGAAAATCTAAAATTAATGAATAAAGATGAATAGTAAATGTAACTCAAAACAAAGAGACATATAAACTAATTAATAGACTTGAGAAGTATAAAAATATCAAGTTTCAAACTTTAAAAAGAAATGTATAACCAGACATATAAAACTGCACATCAACACACACCTACATACCAAATTTCCCATGCTTAAGAACATATAATCAAAGCACCTGTGTGTTCTGGGTATGGAGTAGGTTAGAACTTTCAAAACTTGAACACACTGATTAAATTTCAAATACAAGGAAGGAAAAGAAAAAAGGGGTGTATGCTCATTGACATGTCTGATTTCCATTTGCTCTCTAAGAAGGATAGTGCAAGAGATTGGTATGCACGTCTGCCAATTTCTCAGTGTCAATTCTCCATCATATAAAAGCTGTTTCAAGCTCCTTTAAGAATATCATTGTGCAGAGCTGAGAGAAGTGTGCACGAATAACACTATGAACCCAGGTGCTCCTGGCAGTAGTCCTCAGAATGGACTTGTTCTTCTCCATCTTTCTTTCCCTTTTGCCTTTCCTCTCTCACTTTCCTCTCACGCCTAACTGACATATAACACCCTTCTACTGTCTATCAAAATGATCTCCTTAGATCAAGATGAAATAAATATCTTCAACTTCAGACAAAACTTGATGATTCAGAGACTTTAAGACAGAAAAATAATATTTCAAAAAGTTTAGGCTCAGAAAGGAGAAAATCGCATTTCTGTATAAACCAAAAATTTCTAATATACAGAAAACAAGAAATAAAACCTCACCAAGGTCTCATTAGTGACCCTAAATAAAAAATTTTAGAACTAGCATTTTTATTATTATGAATGTTATTATTACACTGGGGGGGTAGTGTAAGAAATGAGGCCATCATTAATTCATATGTATTGATTAATTCATCGGTCTGTTTTTTGAAATTGACATTTTCTGACTAATTTTACATTACATTATGTTGTGGAAATGCACTATGCTTTTATGACTTCGAGAAGATCGAGATATTGTTAATGTTCTTTTTTCTAGCTAAGCTGTTACACTATTAGCACAACTCATTCTCTGCAGCCTTTTTTTCAGTGTAACAACTCCTCTGTCTTGCAAATCCACATTTGTACACAGGTCACAGCAGTTACTAGACTCCTTTTGCAGGATTGGCCAGGTAACAAGAGCACCCTACAGGCCCTACAAAAGAACTTCAGACTTTTGGAGAAGTCATTCAAAAGGTGGTAAAATGGAACTCAGAGTTCAGGCTATATGCAAAACCAAAACAACCCTGAGGATTTCACCTCACACCAGTGAGAATGGCTAGATCAAAAAACTCAGGTGAAGGGCAGATTCTGGGAGGATGTGTGGAAAAGACACTCTCCCATTGTTGGGTGGGGTTGCAGACTGGTACAACCATTCTGGAAGTCAGTCTGGAGGTTCCTCAGAAAATTGTACAGTGAACTGCCTGAAGATCCAGCTATACCTCTTTTGGGCATATACCCAAAAGATGCCTAATATGCAAAAAAGACATGTCTACATATGTTCATTTGCAGCCTTATTTATAATAGCCAAGAAGCTGGAAAGAACCTAGATGCCCTTCAACAGTGAATGGATACAAAAATGTGGTACATCCACACAATGGAATATTACTCAGCTATCAAAAACAATGACTTTATGAAAATTGGAAGGCAAAATGGTTGAATTGGAAAATATCATCCTGAGTGAGGCAATCACAGAAAAACACACATGGTATGCACTCATTTATAAGTGGCTATTAGCCCAAATGCTTGAATTACCCTAGATCGGGAAACAAATGAAACTCCAAGACAGATGATCAAAATGTGAATGTTTACCCCTACTTTAAAAAGGGGAACAAGAACACTCTTGGCAGGGAATAGAGATGCAAAGATTAAAACAGACACAGAAGGAACACCCATTCAGAGCCTGCCCCACATGTGGCCCATGCATATACAGCCATCCAATTAGACAAGATGGATGAAGCAAAGAAGTGCAGACCGACAGGAGCCGGATGTAGATCGCTCCCGAGATACACAGCCAGAATTCAGCAAACAGAGAGGCTTATGCCAGCAGCAAACCACTGAATTGAGAATAGGACCCCCGTTGAAGGAATCAGAGAAAGAACTGGAAGAGCTTGAAGGAACTCGAGACCCCATATGTACAACAAGGCCAAGCAACCAGAGCTTCCAGGGACTAAGCCACTACCTAAAGACTGTACATGGACTGACCCTGGGCTCCAACCTCATAGGTAGCAATGAATATCCTAGTAAGAGCACCAGTGGAAGGGGAAGCCCTGGGTCCTGCTAAGACTGAACCCCCAGTGAACGTGATTGTTGGGGGGAGGGCGGCAATGGGGGGAGGATGGGGAGAGGAACACCCATAAAGAAGGCGGGTAGGGATGTTTGCCCGGAACCGGGAAAGGTAATAACTTTCAGAAATGTATATAAGAAATACTCAAAAAAAAAAAAAAACTCTAAAAAAAAATTTATACAGAGTGAATACAGAGTGATTTCTGGCACTGAGTTCATTTCTGCATAAGATTCTGAAAATTGTTAATGTTTTCTTAACTGTACTGTGACTAGCAGACCCCAGTGATAGTGTCAAAAAACAAAAACAGAAATAGACAAATCAAACATCTGAACCAGAATGAAATAATGCAATTGCATGTTCTCTCCCTCTTCCACTTACTGTACCCCTCCCTCTTCCCTCTAGTTCCAACTGACATATAACACCTTTCAACCATCTAGCAAAATCATCTTCCTAGACTAAAATGACATAAGGGGGGAGGCAGAAGTACAAGTGTACAAGTAATTTCAAAAATCTGATGAAGATTTGTATTTGCTAATTTGTAAAACATAGATACCCAGATTTTTCAGATAATAAGTAATTAAAGACTGAGAGATTGACACTTGAAGATCTGATTTTGGATCTCTGGAACCCACACAAAGCCAGACTTAGTAGTATAGATGTTTAAAATCACAATGCTTCTAAAGCATAATGGGAAAAGAATACAGAATCACCAGAATCTCATAAGGAAGAATCCTTTCCACTCCACAAAGTGATCTGTCTTAAATGAGGTAGAAAATGCTTGATGTTGTTGATCTCCAAAAGCATCCCATGGGAAAAACTTATTCATGGTCACAGATGTGAATGTGTACATGGACCATGCATTATTCACATGCCCACATGAGGAAAACTTAGAATTTAACTGTGTGTTCTATTCAAAATTATACATGAGGCTTTTAAAACAAACAAAAAATATATTCAAAGGAAAGGATAAGAAAAGATAGGACATATATTATGGTGAATGCAAAGTCCTATTGTCTACAATAATTAAGCCAGGATACATTTATGGTCTAAAGATAATCTGATCTGATCTTACGATATCTTTGGATATCATTTAAGATATCAAACCTACAGGAAAAGTATAAAAAATGCGGTGTTGTACAAGCAATAAATATTTTTAAACCAAAATGGAAAGTTCACAAAAACTGCATGAAAACAAGAAGATCCACTCTTCTAATTTGATCTTTCAATCCTCATTTTGCAGCTCAGCATCCTACTTCACTTGTTTTGTTTATAATTAAACAAATGAAAATAAACTGTTGAATATATAGAACAATTTATAATTTTAAATTTAAATGTTATTTTATTATTTGATTAACTTCTTCCATGAGTTACTAACAATTAACCAAAAATAAATGCCACAAAGTACTAATTATTAATCTTGAACTAACCAATTAATAAAGCAAACATGAATGGCATTCATCACCATTAGCCCGTATGTGTCTTAGTATATCCTGCTTCAAAGTCTATATCAAGACTGTAGGAGGGAGCAACATCTTCAGATTTGAATCATTGAACACACCAACAGAGGAAAACAAATTCATCAAGTTTAACAACACTCATGAAATGTATAGAATAGAAAATCAGACCTGTGACTTTGCCTAGAACAAGTGACTTCAGTGTCCAGAATTCAACTCTTGGAGAGAAGTTATAGGTGAAGAGTTGCTGGTCCAACTGTAGGAAAATAAAATAAAGCCATAGTTCAGGATTTGAGAAGGTATTAAGCAATCCCATTTGCAAACTACTTACAGTCTCAGGGCAGGATGCTCTCTAAAATTATCTCTCAAGAGAGATTCAAAATGGCTCAGGAGTTGTCCAAAAATGCATACAAAATATCTTTTCTTTCATCTTTGTAAAATAATGTCTTTCTTTGGGCTTCTATTCACTTAGAAACACTACAGGTTATTGTCATATTTTATCTTCCTACTGTAAATTTTTCAAAGGATTCTTCTCTAAAAACAAGTAACCAGAGAAGCCTATGTGGTACATGCTCTGGCACACTAAATAAAACCCAGCTATTCTCCCTTCTTCTTCCTCTACTCTTGTTCTTATGGCTACCACTCTTTAATTCCCTCCATATCTCTGACCTATTTTCGGATGTGGACTGTAGGATTTCTGAATTCTGACATGTAGTTTGATAAATCCTTTGAGTAAGACTGCACACATTGCTCCCACTGACAACGATAGCTGATCACCTCATACTGTAAAGCTGAGTAGATGTCACTGCTGGATTTTTCCAGGCCTTGGTTTCTAAGGTGCCACTTTAGCAATCACTGCTGGCTTCAGGTATTGCTGATTCTTCTTTGCTCCCCTCCTTCTTCTCCTTCCTGGGCTTACCCAGAAATCTATTTCAATTTTTCTCAGTCTTAACATATCCAGTAGATTCTTCCAATCTCTATTGTATGGGGAAGATTTTGCATATATGTGTATTATTTAAATGTCAGCAGACAACCACAGTGCAATTGCTCAGTCCTCTCTTTTTGTCTGAGATGGTATCTCACTTTATCCTAGAACGTCACCAAATAGGGTAGGCTACCTGGCCCCCAGGCTTACAGAAAACAGCTTGCCTCTACTTCCTCTCTTACCATCATGGGGATTACAAGTGTTTGTTTGTCATCCCTCCTAGACTTTGAAGATCTGACCTCAAATCCTCATTCTGGCAACAAAAATGATTCATCAGCTGAGCCCTGCTCCTGATCTCTAATCTCCCCTTTGAGCATCTAAATAATACCATTCTCATCCTTTTTACAGTGCAGTGTCTAGAATGGAAGAGAAGACAGTCATAATTTGTGAGTGAATGGAGTTGCAGAATTTTAGGGAAAATCAAATGTATCAGGACTACTGCCTAACTTTTCCATTTAGTTCCTCCATCCATAACTTTTTCTACACATATTCACTGAGTAACTCTTTTCACAAATTGGGTAATATGGTCAGGAAGATAAATATGCTATCTTCCTGCATCAACAAAAGGTCTCTGCTCTAGGTTTTTCTGCTTTCCTGCACACTACAAATAGCAAGTAGGTGCTTATTATGGACTAAAAATTGAATGGTGCACATTACATAGACAAAGAAAGGAAAGATATACATCTGACTGCCCTGTGTTCTACCTGTCTTATGTGTAAAGAGGACAGGAAATACAAAGGTACTCAAATATTATCTGTTAAGTGCTCAACTGAATATGCCCCATTTTTCTCATTCAGGCTTTATTCAAATTATAAACAAACAAGGGGCTGGGGTATAGTTCAGTAAGGGAGGTGTATGCAGAAGAAGGACAAAGACCTAAGTTAGGTACCAGAATTCAGGTAAAATATCAAATGTGGTGCCATTCATTTGTAATCCCAGTATTTGGGAGGAAGAGGCAAGGTGATGTCCTAAGCTAACTGGAGAGTCAATCTAAATCCACTCTATGGTATTTCTAGAACTGGGAGAGTCCTTGTGTTCAGAAAAATAATAAAACACAAAGAAAGAAAGAAAGAAAGAAAGAAAGAAAGAAAGAAAGAAAGAAAGAAAGAAAGAAAGAAAGAAAGAAAGAAAGAAAGAAAGAAAGGAAGGAAGGAAGGAAGGGAGGAAGAGAAAGAAAGAAAAAGGAAAAATGATGACAGCTTTTCCTCAACACTGAAAACTGCTGGCTCCCATATGGTAAAGACAAACATTACAAAAAACAACAATTTTAATTACAATTCCTATCATTCACCAATTAAGCAGGTGTATATTCCCCACCCTAACCTACACATGCTCAAATGTGTTTCTCCTACTCATTTCAGGAATTATATAAGAGGTAAGTGGTAAATTTTTGATGTCATGCAAATTATTTATGTTATATAGCCAAAATAACTTAGGAACTTCCACGTAGTAGGAATAACTCATAGTCATTCCTATGTTCGCTCATAGGCCACAACAAAAATTGATTCCCACTGCTGTTCCACTGAAATCCTTTCCATGGTTTTGTATGTGGCTTTTTTCAAGTTACAAAGAATCATTTTAGCTGATTTTTGTCTTATGTCACCCATTTCTCAATATATCTTTCATTGCAGTGATCTCATGAAGTTGAAAAGGGGAGGCTCAACTCAATCTTTTTTTTAATTATAATTTTATTTTATATTTTATTGGATATTTCATGTAGTTACATTTCAAATGTTATCCCAGTTCCCAGTTTCCCCTTCTCTGATCCTCCCCTTCCCTGCTTAATTCACAGAAAAACAGAACAAAGTCATCTTCTGAGAAAGATGTCATTGCATCTGTTGCAAGAAAAGAGGCATTTGATGTGATAAATTTGGAGGATCCAAGATAAATAGATTAAACTTACATAAACAAAATGGTGAGTGTTAAGCTAATAGTCTAGACTTTGGAGAGACTTTATTAAGATCTGCCGAGCTCTGCTTTTGGCTCTTTATACAGAATCACTAATATTTCATAGAAGCCTACAACACTATTTTTTCAAACATTTTTGCCTGTTTATAAATAAACCTTCCGTAAACTTTGTCTTTCTTTCCTTCCCAGGAACATCTTATTTATCTTCAAGACCAAGTTTGCATTAGGAAGTAAGCAGTGATGTGTAGAGGAGACCTGTGCCTTCCCAAGTTCTTTTGCATCACCTATGACATCTTTGCAGCACCTTATACCCTATGTGCATTTTCCCTAAAGCCCTTCTACAATCTTCTATACCTTCCTCTTTGCATGCATCATTCTTGTTGCTCACTCATTCGGGTTAAGAGCTGATTAAATTTGAGAACAACTAGGAGGTCAATGCTTTTTTACTCCTTTCAGTAATTTCTATAAGATCGCTCTAGTGGGGATTCAAGAATGTGAATTTGTGTTTCTAACTCTTTCCTGGGTGATAACCATGCCAGTGAAGGGAACATAGCTAAGAGCTGGGTTGGGTCTGCAGCTACTCTGCTCTTTTAGGATGTGGCTTTATTGAGCTCAGATATGTTTGATGTAGAATCTTGGCATGAAGGCTGAATGGAAAAGTCAGAAATGAAGTACCTGAATGGAAAGTTCTGGTCCGTCTTTGTTAATCTTCACCTGGTGCACTCTTCCATTGGCCAGATTCTCTGTGTTCATGGTGTACACATGACTTTCTATTTTGCTTAGTCGAAAGCAAATCTGTAAACTTCCTTGAAAAAAAAAAAAAAAAAGAGAGGGCAAGAATTAAGAATATGCAAAGGCCAACATTGAAGACATGGAAATTGTTCATAATTTAGTTATTTCTGCTTTCTGGGTCTTAGTGACTCAACATTATTTTTTTTTAAAACCGGATCCATATATTTAGTGGAGTTGAAATACAATCTTCTAAATGTGCATACAAATTAAAGTGACTTTGCTTCTGTGCTGTTGTTGCTATTGTTGTTTTGTATATGTGTCATTTTAAGTTGAAATGTCAGTTTGATAATAAACTCACATATGTAGTTTTGTAATTTCAGCACTCTGCTAGCTGAGACAGAAAGATCATGGTTTCCAAGCCAGTTCAGTTACAAAGAGAGACCCGGCCTCAAAAAAGCAACTAGACAGAAAAAAGAAAAGGGCAAGAGGTAGAAGAAAGGAAGGAAGCTAGTAGAAAGGAAAGGAGGGAGAGAGGAGTGGAAGTAAGCAATCTGCTTGGACAAGCACACCCACAGACCTGTTTTGTAACTGAAATGAGAAAACAAGAATATGACATGGTTATTCTCATGATATGGTTTTCTAAAGTCATCTTTCCCTTATGAGCTTGAAAAAAAAGAATTTGCTATTTACACTCACTGAAGGTGAAATGTAATGTGTCTAAATTAAGTGTGGTCTGGTTAAGGCAAGATGAGCAATCTAAACCTTCATGTCTTCTTAAATTCAAATTTTATCAGGACAGTGGTTTTCATGCAACTGTTCACTATCCATAAGATAAGGAAAGCAGTTCACTGAATCACAACCTCAGAGCTTACATAATGGAAGGAAACTAAAGGGGCTTTAGGAGAGACTAGAAAAACATATGAAGGACTTTCTTTTCTTGTCTTCTTTGTGTGTGTGGAGGAGGAAGAGTATTGAGGGACCCAGTAAGACAAAGGATTACATCATAAAAACAATGGCTACTAAGGTGTGATTAACCTTTGGTAAGTGGAAAGGTACTTTATATGAAAACATGACAAAGAAAACAAACATTCATTGCTTCCTTTTTCATGCGTGCTTTTCCAACATGGATGCCTGAGTAGTTAAACAGAGTAGCCCAGGTGCATAACAGAGAATGCTTTCTTGACTCTGCAGGTCAGCTGCACTTCCTCTGACTTCGGAGGTACACAAGAAAGCAGAAAATTTTGTGAACAGTGTAAAGTAGCATTCTATGAGGGAACATTAAGGAGAAATATACATTTCTCAAATTTGAACCAAAATATCCTTCACATTTTCTCATTTGTTTGACCTTTTCAACTCATTGATTTTTTACCATTTCTGGCAACCATATAAACCAGAGGCTTGTGTTCAAGATTGATATTCTTATTCAGTGTTGAACTCTTCTTTTCCAATACCTGTATCCTCTCAGTAAATATTCACTGACTCTCTACTCCCTAGTGTTCTTCATCCTCACACTCCTCTCTCAAATTTACACAATGGTAACCACTTTAGGTTCATAGTCCTAGAGGTAGAAAACTGTTACAGGGAATGTACTATCAATACAAAAGTCTAAAGAATAGGCTAAGTGCCAGGTCAAAAGTGATAGAACTCAGCGAGTTTGATTCCGTTTCTCCCACTCTGCTGACTAAGTAGGGGCTGGGCTATAGGGAGTGCCAGGGATGGGAAAGTGCAGTCTGAGTTGTGGAAAGCTGGACCCGGTTTAGGGTCCCCAAGTCTGCAATGAGGATGAGTGAGAAAGTGCCCCAAGTCTCTGATTCTTGGACATTCAGGGACCACTGAGAGTCTGGCAAGAGCTGATAATGGAGTCAAGGACCTGCGAGATTGGAACAGTGAATAGCCCAGGGCCAGGGAAAAGGAGCATCCTGGATTGTCTCCGCCTTAGCTTAGCAGAGGTAGGCTAGAAGTTCAGAGATCCTACTACAGGAAAATTAAGCTGTGAATCTGTAGGAGAATGCCTTCCGTACAGCAGATCTTGAGGAAAGAGGTAATCCATGGTTGTAACCTGTCTGTTGACTGTTCATGGCAGAAAGTGGATGCATACCTGTAATAAACTCACTTCTCAAGGTGGATCCGAAATTAAATACCTTTTGCAAGGAGGAATGTCTGGGAAGAAAGCTTATTCGCTAAGCCCCTCAGGGCCTCTAGGTGCCCCATTGGCATGGAGATATCTGTTTAACAGCCTATATGACTTTTCCCTTTTCCTTATTTGGGGAGTGTGGCATGTGTTCCAGGCCAGGAATCTGGAACCCAGTGGAAAGTCTCCTAAATCTGAGGTGAGTGCCCACCGAATCTCTGTTTCTCAATCTGTTGTACTAACCGAGCTTCTTCACATGGTTTTACTGTTCGACAATGAATTATTTTGCATTTATCTCTCATGTGGCCTTACTTTTCTCTCTTTTGCACATCAGCAGTGCTGTGCATTCAGAGGACACTTTTTTGGAATGGCTATGAGCAGAGATTTGCTGTTTACAACACAAAACTTAAAAGTGGGAGGTAAATTGGATAGGGGGATGTCTGGGAAACCGGGCAAGGGAATAACATTTGAAATGTAAATTTAAAAATATCCAATAAAAATAAGTAAATAAAATTTTATCTTTTAAAAAAAAAAAGTGATTTTTTTTGAAATTCAGTTCCTGAAATAAATATTCAATCAGAATGGAATATGGTCTCTACGAAAAATTCTACCCATAAGATTTTAGTGGGCCATTTAATGTTGATACACTTAAATTATATCTATTTTTCTTCATTTTTATAATTTTGAGACAAATCTGTTTCCCTCTATCTCACCTCTCTCTCTGTCTCTCTGTCTCTCTGTCTCTGTCTGTCTGTCTGTCTGTCTGTCTCTCTCTCTATCTCTCTCTCTCTCTCTCTCTGTCTGTCTGCCTCTCTAACTCTGTGAGTGTGTATTAGGGGATGAATTACTACTTAAAGATAATAGTGGGTTGTGGTGAGATGTCTCAATCAATAAAGGTGTTTAGCTAATTAGATTCCTTCCCCAGGTCCCAAAAGGAAGGAGAGAATTGACTCCCAAAGTTGTACTTTAACCTACATACACATGACATGGCACAATCCACACTCATCCAGAAATCTACAATGAATATATTAATATGAAAAATTCTTTAACTGAAAATGATAATACAAAACTTATATTACATAACAAAGTAAAACTAAAGAGAGTGATGAGGATGTTTTGTCAAAGGAATCATATTTGCAACCTAAAGAAACTGCCCTCATCAAACTGGACAGAATTGCATCAC
Source organism: Rattus rattus (assembly GCF_011064425.1). NCBI lineage: Eukaryota > Metazoa > Chordata > Mammalia > Rodentia > Muridae > Rattus > Rattus rattus. The sequence goes on from NC_046163.1 coordinate 81,104,111, forward strand.
ATGCCTTATTAAACCTATCTCATTATGGTTAAGTGTTTGCCTTCCATTTTCAATTAGAAAGTTCTTTGCTATTCCTCCCTTAATTGATGGATATAAGAAAACAACAACAGGGAAAGAAAAAGAAAAAAAAGAAAGAGAAAGAAAGAAGGAAGAAAAGAAAAGAAGAAGAAATAAAACAAACTTGAAAATTAAAGAACTCCAATGTATCATAATTATTTTTAAAAAAGTCCTGTGGGCAGAAATTAGATCTATCTGCTTCCCAAAGGTCATAGTCTTCCTTTAAAATGGGGGCAGACTAGTAGCCATTCCTCCTGAGCAGAAAGGCCTTCTATGGGAGATGTTTGCATACTAGTCTCCTTTTTCCAAGTGAAATTTCAGGGTTGTTTTGATTTTTGTTTCCCCGATAACTAAGGATGTTAACATTTCTTTATATGCTTCTCACGAATTTAATATTCCTCAGTTGAGATTTTCTTTTTGTTTAGTTCTATACTCAGTTTTTATCCAGAGTTTATCTGATTCTCCTGAGTCTACTTCCCTTTGTTTCTTTGTATATATTGGATAGTAGCCCTCTATTAGATGGAGGATTGGTAAAGATTGTTTCCCATCTGTGCATTGCCTTTTTGTTGTATTGACAGTATTCTTTGCTTACAG